>NC_060880.1:10605000-10805000 GCF_021901495.1 Neodiprion virginianus | reverse complement strand
ACCCCCGGTTGCCCGTCCGTCTGCCCGGCGGTACCTGCACGGTAAAGAGCCGCATTGAACTGCGTCGGGCCCGCCGCAAGCGCGGTCAGCGATTCCCGGTGGTCGGACCTAGCGCCGTCCTCGGGCCTGGCCAGCTGTTCGCTGGGACTTTCAGGACCCGTCTTGAAACACGGACCAAGAAGTCTAACATGTGCGCGAGTCATTCGGACGAGCAAACCTGAAGGTGAAATGAAAGTCAAGGTCAGCCCAGCGCTGACCGAGGGAGGATGGGCCGCGTCACGATGCGGCCCCGCACTCCCGGGGCGTCTCGTTCTCACTGCGAGAAGAGGCGCACCCAGAGCGTACACGTTGGGATCCGAAAGATGGTGAACTATGCCCGATCAGGACGATGTCAGGGGAAACCCTGATGGAGGTCCGTAGCGATTCTGACGTGCAAATCGATCGTCGGAACTGGGTATAGGGGCGAAAGACTAATCGGACCATACAGTAGCTGGTTCCCTCTGAAGTTTTCCTCAGGATAGCTGGCACTCGCGTACAAAACGTACATGAGTCTCATTCAGTAAAGCGGATGATTAGAGGCCTTAGGGCCGAAACGACCTCAACCTATTCTCAATCTTCAAATGGGTGAGATCTCTGGCTTGCTTGAACTATGAAGCCACGAGATCTCGGATCAGAGTGCCAAGTGGGCCACTATTGGTTAGCAGAACTGGCAGTGTGGGATGAACGCAACGCCAAGTTAAAGCGCTAAATTTGACGCTCATGGGATACCATGAAAGGCGTTGGTTGCTTAAGACAGCAGGACGGTGGCCATGGAAGTCGGAATCCGCTATGGAGTGTGTAACAACTCCCCTGCCGAAGCAACTAGCCCTGAAAATGGATGGCGCTGAAGCGTCGTGCCTATACTCGGCCGTCAGCGGCATACGAGGCGGCCTAGGCCGTTATGAAGCCCTGACGAGTAGGAGGGTCGCGGCGGTGTGCGCAGGAGGGTCTGGGCGTGAGCCTGCCTGGAGCCGCCGTCGGTGCAGATCTTGGTTGTGGTAGCAAATACTCCAGCGAGGCCCTGGAGGACTGACGTGGAGAAGGGTTTCGTGTTAACAGCCGTTGCACACGAGTCAGTCGATCCTAAGCCCTAGGAGAAATCCGATGACGATGTTGGTGTATTTCTATGCCTGACACGCGCGTCGTGACGCCGGTGATTGTGCGAACGTCGGGCCTCGCTCGGCGTTCCCCCCGGCGTGGGCGCGCGCGGTTTGTAATGTGACACACCCGTCGGGCGAAAAGGAATCCGGTTCCTATTCCGGAACCCGGCAGAGGAACCGTTTACAAGTCGGGCCCTCGCATGAGAGTTTGTCGGGGTAACCCAAAAAGACCTGGAGACACCGTTGGGAGATCCGTTAAGAGTTTTCTTTTCTGTATAAGCGTTTGAGTTCCCTGGAATCCTCTAGTAGGGAGATAGGGCTTGGAACGCGGAGAGCACCGCAGTTGAGGCGGTGTCCGGATCTTCTCCTCGGACCTTGAACATCCAGGAGAGGGCCACGTGGAGGTCTCGCGCCGGTTCGTACCCATATCCGCAGCAGGTCTTCAAGGTGAAGAGCCTTAGGTCGATAGAGTGATGTAGGTAAGGGAAGTCGGCAAATTGGATCCGTAAGTTCGGAATAAGGATTGGCTCTGAGGATCGGGGCGTGTCGAGCTTGGTCGGGAAGCGGGTTTGGCTGACGTGCCGGGCCTGGCCGAGGTAGTGGTAATAACCGGATCCAAGCTCGGTCCCGTGCCTTGGCCTCCCGCGGATCTTCCTTGCTGCGAAGCTTAGGCGGCGGTTAGCCGTTGCCGTTGTCCTCTTCGGCCGCCATTCAACGGTCAGCTCAGAACTGGCACGGACTGGGGGAATCCGACTGTCTAATTAAAACAAAGCATTGCGATGGACCTAGCGGGTGTTGACGCAATGTGATTTCTGCCCAGTGCTTTGAATGTCAACGTGAAGAAATCTAGGCAAGCGCGGGTAAACGGCGGGAGTAACCATGAGTTTGACTTTCTTAAGTGGGTTGTGGCTGGGTGTCGGAGCGGTGGTTGAGTGCTCGCGACGTCCTAGCTGCAACTCACATGTGCCAACCGTCACCTCCTCGTGGTGAGAGTCGGGCAATGGGTGCGGGTATTACAACCCGCATCGAGCTAACGACGGTTGGCTGTCGGCCGCCCAAAGACGGCTCCCCTCGGGGAGTCGTCATATGCCCACCGACCGGCCACTGGCGGGCGGGCGATAAACGGCAGGGGCTTAAGGGCGGGGGAGGTTGCCAGCCCCCCCCCCCCCCACTAACTTTCAGCCGGCCCGCAAACAAGAAAGATTAAAACCAGAACCCGCCGCGTGCCTCAGCCCGGCAGGCCTGCTGAAACAAGCACCCGGGGGGAGCTAGCCGATCCCCCCGAGGTGGCTGTGGGGGTAGTGGACGACCCCACGCCAGTCCCTGAAGACGAACCGCACCCTATCGACCCAGACCCAGCACCCAAGCGGTATGCCTGCGGTGACTGCGAGCAGGACTTCGCTACAAAGCGAGGGCTTGGAGTTCACCGCAGGATACTGTACCCTGTGGATGTAAATGCGGCTATTGAACTGCCCGGCGCCAAGCTCAGATGGAGGGATGAAGAATTGCGTATGATGGAACGCCAGGAGGCTCAGGCCACCGAGCGAGGAGTGAGGTTCATGAACCTACACCTTCTCGCTCCGGTCCCTGGTAGGACCCAGGAGGCGATTAAAGGGGTCCGGCGCAGGCCGGACTACCGAAGAATGGTTGAGGCAGCCCAGCACCAACTAGAGGCTGCCCACTCGCTCCCTGGGACTCCTACTAGACTACCATGACAGAGGAGCCGTTCGCTGCCGTTACCGCGTGAGCGCTGTCCCTCCGCCGATCCAGCAATGGTAACACCGCCCACCCCAGCGGCACCTGCTCCCGCTACAACTTGGGGGCAGGACCTTGCCGGAGCTTTACGTCGCTCGATCGTGATAGCCCGGCAGGAGGAGCATCATCGTGCCAACGAGTTGGCCTTCATCGCTGATGATGCTCTTGATAGGGGAAATACAGACGTCGCCATAATCGAGTGGTTAGGCAGAGTATTTCCCCCTGCAGCCGCTGCAGCTGGATCCAGGCGCCGTGAGCCGGCCGCAAACTCAATCCGCCAGAGGTATGGAAAGCTGCCGTCAAGGAGGACACCGCGTCGTCGTGAGTACGCCAGAGTCCAGACCGGGTGGAAAAACCATCGACGTCACGTAGCTCGGGAGATCCTAGAAGGAGGCCCCAGTTCGACCAACCACACCGTGGACGAATTAGTCACGCACTGGGGCCCACTCCTTGGACATCCGTCTAAGGACTGGGCAGGACCTTCTAGGATCCCGCCCGAAAGACCCGAGCTACGGTACACGTGGGACCCGATCTCCGCTCAGGAGATTGACGACATCAAGGTACCCGTGTCGTCGTCACCCGGTCCAGACATGGTTACGGCGAGGCAGTGGCGCGCGGTATCACCATCTACCCGCGCGCTCCCCTATAATGTCGTCATGCTCAAGGGGGGGTTCCCAAGATAACTCCTTTAGAGCCGGACTATCTTCATTCCGAAGAAAAAGGTACCGGAAAATCCTGGGGACTACCCACCAATTCCGATTGGCTCGGTAGTAGTTCGCCAACTCCACCGCATTCTTGCTGTCCGCCTTAGATCCGCCAACCTTACCGACGATCGCCAGCGTGCGTTTATTGCGGCCGACGGAACGGCCGAAAATACGGCCGTCCTTGACGACATCTTATGGACGGCCCGCACGCTGCGTCGCGAGCTTCACGTGGCTACCCTTGATGTCGCAAAGGCATTTGACACGGTAAGCCACGGGGCGCTCGCAACGATCGTCGGACCGCTCGGCCTACCGACCGGCTTGGTGTCCTATGTGGCCGAGCTGTACAAAGGCGCTACCACCAGGCTGGCGGCGGACAGGAGAATGTCCCCTCCGGTACCAATCCGACGCGGAGTTCGTCAAGGAGACCCCCTCCCGCTGATTCTTTTCAACCTGATCGCAAACAAAATCCTTGCGGCCGTGCCCTCTGAGGTTATGTTCATCCTCGAAGGCGAGCGGATTGCCTGTCTCGCGTTCGCGGATGACCTGACCCTAATAACATCCTCTAAGTGGGGAATGCAGAGGGCACTCGCTAAGGTTGAAGAGACGGTAGCTGGCATGGGGCTGATGCTCAACCCGTCCAAGTGTACCGCTTTATCTTTGGTGCCCGCCGGTAAGGTGAAGAAGGTCAAAACCGTAGTCGAACCGCTGTTTCGACTACGGGACGGCCGTCTGACCCAAACCGGCGTGCTCCAGAAGTGGAGTTACTTGGGAGGCGAGTTCATCCCCGGGGGGCTCACGACTGTCGAGGCCGAGCTTGGAGCGGAGCTCGATAACATCACCAGAGGTCCGCTCAAGCCGCAGCAACGACTAACCATGCTGCGGCTCTTCCTGCTACCCAGGGTCTATCACTTACTGGCCCTGGGTAGGACTACGGCAGGAAGGCTCGAGTCGCTCGACCAACAAGTCAGGCGCGCGGTACGCGCCTGGCTTAGGCTCCCCGACGACACGGCGGTTGGCTACTTCCACGCCTCAGCCAAGAATGACGGATTGAGTATTTCCTCCCTCACCACCCTTATTCCGGCAATGATCATCAGCCGCCTCGGCCGATTAAACCAAAGCGATTTTCCCTCAGCCCGGGCAGCGCATGCAGATCAAAGGGTCCAGCGTAAACTTGGCTAGGCCCGGCGCACGCTGCGCAAAGCCGGGCTGCTGGGCAATGACCCATCAGCCGAGGCACGTCGGCAGCTATGGGCGACGGTACTGCACGAGTCGGTGGACGGACAGGAGCTCCGGAAATCTTCCGCGAGCGCCCTGTCCAGTAACTGGGTCCACCACGGGACCGATGCTATCCCGGCCCGTGATTACGTGCAGTACCACGACGTCCGAGTTAACTGCCTCCCCACTTTAGTGCGCACCTCACGTGGGCAGCGACGCACCAGCCGGCGTACCACCTGCCGTGCTGGATGCGACTCTTCGGAGACCGCTGCCCACGTCATACAGCAATGCTGGAGAACGCATGGAGGCAGGGTAAAGCGTCACGACGCGGTTTGCGCGACGCTAGCTGCCGGCCTTAGGGATTAGGGCTGGAACATCCAGAGGGAGAGGGTGTTTAAGACCTCCGAAGGAAACCGGAAGCCCGACATCGTAGCGAGCAAGGAGGGGCGCGGGGCAATCATCGATGCCCAGGTCGTCTCAGGCGTAACCCCGCTTTCGACAAGTCACGCCAAGAAGCGGGGTTACTATGCCGACAACCGGGACTTGCTGGAGGGCGTAGCTGCGCACCCAGCGGTCCCGGTAGCAAACATCGAGACGACCACGTGCACCCTCACATGAAGGGGGGTTTGGTGCGAGCAATCGCACCAAAGCCTCTGCTCGCTCGGGCTTTCGGACAGGCTCCTCGGAGGTATCAACACTCGGGTGATGCAGGGGTCACATACCAACTGGGTGCGGTTCAACCAAATGACCGGCTTCAGGCGTCGTCCACATCTTCCTCAGCCCCGACAGGGCATCGGCTAGCTCCTGTTGCTGAGGTAGGGGCCCGCGGTCCGGAGTGTGTCAAGTGTTCGTGTTGTCCACGTATTTGTCTTGTCCACGTCCTTCATTTAATCGCCGATAGATTTTAAAATAGCCAAACGCCTCGTCATCGAATTAGTGACGCGCATGAATGAATTGAAGAGATTCCCACTGTCCCTATCTACTATCCAGCGAAACCACTGCCAAGGGAACGGGCTTGGAAAAATTAGCGGGGAAAGAAGACCCTGTTGAACTTGACTCTAGTCTGGCACTGTAAGGAGACATGAGAGGTGTAGCATAAGTGGGAGGTGGCAACATCGTCGGTGGAATACCACTACTTTCATCGTTTCTTCACTCACTCGGTTAGGCGGAGCGCGTGCGTCAAGGACTTTCCTCCCGGCTGTCACAGTGTTCTAGAGCCAAGCGTGTAAGAGTGGCGTGAGGCTTCGGCCGATCGTCGATCATACTCCCGCGTGATCCGATTCGAGGACACTGCCAGGCAAGGAGTTTGACTGGGGCGGTACATCTGTCAAAGAATAACGCAGGTGTCCCAAGGCCAGCTCAGCGAGGACAGAAACCTCGCGTAGAGCAAAAGGGGAAAAGCTGGCTTGATCTCGATGTTCAGTACGCGTTGAGACTGCGGAAGCACGGCCTATCGATCCTTTCGGCTCGAAGAGTTCTCAGCAAGAGGTGTCAGAAAAGTTACCACAGGGATAACTGACTTGTAGCGGCCAAGCGTTCATAGCGAGGTCGCTTTTTGATGCTTCAATTTCGGCTCTTCCTATCATTGCGAAGCAGAATTCGCCAAGCGTTTGATTGTTCACTCACTAATAGGGAACGTGAGCTGGGCTGAGACCGTCGTGAGACAGGTTAGTTTTACCCTACTGATGACTCGTCGTTGCGATAGTAATCCTGCTCAGTACGAGAGGAACCGCAGGTTCAGACATTTGGTTCACGCACTCGGTCGAGCGGCCAATGGTGCGAAGCTACCATCCGTGGGATTATGCCTGAACGCCTCTGAGGCCGTATCTTCTCTAGTCAAAGGGGGAAACGATATTTCTAGGAGTCTCGTGGGTCGGAAGGTTTATCATAAATGACTGATCTGCTATTCAAGGACGAGAAAAGTAATGTTCTGCATATGCGATTTCCCGAATCTAGCGTCAACTTTTGGACTATCACAGTTCACTAACACTCGCCCATGACTACATCGATAGGCGCACACAATGAACAACGCGCGGAGACCGATCGTGGCAACACCGCAGCGTCGGCCGCCACGGACTCGCTAGTACAGTGTGTATACCAGAGACCGTTGTGCGTACTGTGATTTTTCTACGAAACAAAAGTGTGGTTATGTTGAAAGTGAATACAGAAAATTTGGTACGGTATAAAGGGAAACGGAAAAAAAAGTCAGTGGTTGCTGGTAGATTAAAGCTCATTGAGCGGAATAAAAAAAAGCCAGATGTGGCACGTATCGAGGAGCCAACGACCATCCTCCGTTGCATGCGATTAATCGATCCTAATGAAGTCAACAAAAACATGATATGCAGCAATTGTAAAAAACAATTGGCATTTAATCATATCGTGGAAGAAAAAACAACGGGCTTCCACTACATTTGGACTATGAAATGTGATACTTGCTTCACGCTAACGAAATGCCACTCAAGCAAGTCACACTTCAACGACGGTCATCGTTACTATGACGCCAACACTGCAGCTGTACTTGGTATGTTATTATGCAACCATTATGTGCTCTTCGATATTTTCTCCTCATAACTAATCGATTATGCATACATGAAGTGAATATCTTCAATTTTGTCATTGGAAATGAGAATCTCATCTCAAAACCTAACCTCGAACTGCGAATTCATAGGTGCCGTTCACTCCGGAGCAGGATGCAATGCACTGAGGAAAATTGCAATGTGCATAGATATGCCGGTCTTGAGTCAGGAAACATACAAGCGCTATGAACGTGAAATCGGTCCACTCATCGAAGAAGCTGCCAAGGACAGTAGCCAAGGTGCAGCAGCGGAGGAACAAAACTTAGTCGTAGAGCATATCAATACGCTGCGTGATAAATTGTAAGCTTTCTGTCGTTGTGACAGAACATTTCATTCTCTTGAATGGCATAACTAAGATTGTTTTCATGAAAAGGATATTGGTGGAATTATTGCACAACAAACAAGGATACTGCAGTATTATCATAAAATAATAGTTCCGTATAAAATTTCCGTTTTATCGTACCTGAATTCGTACTATCCATGTCAAGAATCTATTGATAATTTTTCTTACTCAATTGCATGTAAGTCAACAACGTTGCCATCAAATTAATAAGTGGTTGTAAGCACCTCGCAGCATGAATTTTACATACAAATATACCGTTAGATTTCAATGGTTAATTCCAAACCATAATGAAGTTTGCACCGTTGGAACGCAACGGAATTCTGTTTTTTCTTGAGCCGAGCTCGAGATTCTCATTCAATATTTGGCCAGGACAATAAAACGATTTGTTTTCAAGATCCAAAGACAAATCGGTAGGAGAATTTTCATGGTTTTTGAAATTGAACGAACGATTAAAAAAAAAACGTATTTTCCGTTGGACCTCAACTTTTCAAGCTTCAGTGTCATAATTCCAACAATATCGTATTCGTGAATGAATACGTTAGTTTAGTGATTTGAAACAGAGATTTGTATAAAAAAAAATTTATTCACACACCAAACGTTATAACAGACAAATGAAAATAATATTGAATAATTATATGAATAAAAAAATATACAGCGATTACACGAAACCTCGAACCCCTCAATCTCTGATATAGTATGAAATGTACAAGACCAATACAAAAATAAACAAATGTAACACAAACAGAATAAAAAAACTCGAAAGGTGGAAAATGCATTGTGATTGGTTTTTTTTGTTATTCAAAATTTTTAGGCCTCAGGAAATATCAGACGAAATTTACCCCCTCGCAGACTTTATGCGGCCTAGGACCGACGATACCGATAGACTAGATTTTGATAACGCCCTGAGTCATGTCATAAATATAATTGTATCGTATGACATGGGATGGAGTAAGCGTGGCAACGGACGCAGCTACGATAGTCTGAACGGGTACGGCGCAATAATCGGGCTCCTCAGCAATAAAATATTAGATTTCGCAACGCGCAATCGTAAATGCAAAAAATGCGATCTAGGATATCCAAAAGAAGATCATGACTGTCGGCAAAATTACGATGGCAGCGCTAAGGCCATGGAAGCGTCTGTCGGAGCTCAATTAGTCAATCGCAACAGTATTCTCAAGGAGGCAGGGCTGGACATTCGAGTTGTCATTGAGGATGAAGACTGTTCAACGATAGCAGCAATACGCCGAGAGAGATCTCGGCACATTTTCAAGCTGGCCGATTCCAATCGTCTGACGACAAATTTCTCTAACGAGTTATATGCACTGCGTTCTCGTTTCTCTTAACTCGGAGGAAAAAATGTCATTCAGCATATAAGAACTTGTTTTGCGTATTGTTGCGCGCAGTACGAAGGAAACACCGCCGATCTTGCAGCTGCATTGCGTAGATTGACTGATCATTTTTTTGGTAACCACGAAAATTGTGGAATATGGTGCGCACGTAGTTCCGAAAAAAATGGCCAACATCGAGTGCTATTGAAAAATAGTCAATTATATGAGCAATTGATGAAACTGCTGAATAAATATGCAGACAATGCTTCGAAATTTGCAGCACGCGCGTCCAGCCAAACTGACGAGAGTGTGAACTCAATGATAGCTCGAAAAGCACGTAAGTGCAACTGTTTCTCTTTGAGCGAATCGTGCCATTATCTCTATGCAGCTTGTGTTTGTTCTCTGAATGAGGGTGAAGAATATGTGTGTGATGTGAGAAAAAAGGCACAAATGACACCGGGTGTCTTCACAACAGAATTGGCGAAAAGAAGCGATGCGATACGAAAAGCTAGATCAACCCGAGAGAAATTGCCCGCTGCAAAAGCTAGACGGAAGCAATTGCGCGTAGACAGGTAAAATTCACGAAAAAAACGTGAAACAGCAAAAGGAGTGCAATATCAGTCAGGTTGTGGTTTAGAGTTTGACAGACATCGCTTGTACAAATTACTCTGATCCGTCCGAGAACAAACTTTTAAAATCAATTCCCGACAACTACGAAGTAATATATTTTGACCTCGAAACTTCTGGATTGTCTCACTCTTCAGACATACCGCAAATTGCAGCTAAGTCTCAGAGTTTCAGATTTTGCTCATATGCAAATCCAACGCAAGTAGTAGACGCGAGAGCATCTGCAATTACTGGGTTGAACAATGTGGCAGGAGAATTGCATTGACATGGTCAAAGAGTTGATTCAATTCCCATTAAAGATGCGCTGGTTGCTTTTTATTAATTCTGAAAACTATTTAGAAAACCTTTTCTACTTGTTGCTCACAATACCACATTTTATGCAACACGTTTAGTCCTTGCTGTCAACGGTCATTCGATGACTGAAGACTCCCAATTAGTTGTCGTTGGCTTTGCAGATACGTTGCCATTATTGAAAAAAATTTATCTTTAGCGAAAGGGACTAGGAATGTTCAAGCTAGAGAAATTAGCTGAAGATATTCTAAATTCAAAGACGTTTTCACGATGCATTATATGACATAGAAATACTGGAACAACTGAGCGTTGTTGCTATTGACATTGCCAGTTTCTTTACAACATGTAAACGATTTATTGAAAGATTAAATAATTGCATACATAACATGAAAGTTGCGATGGCATTGCCTTATTTGGAGCCGTTAAAAAATGTTATATCGGCAGGAATGCTCAAAAAAATGGCCAGCGCTGGCATTACGTACGACAGACTGAAAGAAGTTTAAAAAACTAGTGGAAAAAATGGAGTCGTTAATTTATTATCAGAACGAATAATCAATAAGAAGCCTCTAGTCACCGATAGTAAAAGAATATTACTGGCTCTTACTGATTTTCTTGCAAAGAACGTTAGTTAGCGTGAATTGATTTACGCGAACGAGTGATAAGCTGTAATATGCTTGTGATAGCTTGTTACATTTGTAAGACGAAAGATCTATGCCGTTATAAAGATTTTCTTCAGTTTTGGATTTTGTTATTCACTGCATAATTTACTTTTCTACTCTACGTTGAATATAAATCTGTGTAACAAAACATGATGTCAAATAAAAATGACTGAGAATAAGAGCATGTGATTAATTATTTCTCTTAGTGAAAAATTGTCCGTTTTTATGTATATTGTCACCGAATCTAATTGGTGAATATATATAGTAGGGTACATATGAATACATTGGGGATAGCAGTGGGCAAAGTCTCAGAATAGATGTAGTAGTGTACATGTATACACACCGCGCGCAGTCGCAGAGTGGATACGAAAGTGTACACGTATATACACCCGACACAGTCTCACTGCAACGTTGCCGCGACGCTCCCCTCTCGACCGTCGTGCCAGAAATTTCGTGATAAATGTTGAACTTTGTGTGCGTTTATCAAAAAGTCCTATGAGTGAAAAAGTTTGAATCCAAGACAAAAAAAATTCTAATTTTTTGCTCTGTCAAATGTTAGTTTCTCATCAGATTAGCGCGGCTCAGTTAGTTGTGACAAGAAAAATCGTGTGCGTTTTATTGGCCTGG
Organism: Neodiprion virginianus; assembly: GCF_021901495.1. Lineage (NCBI taxonomy): Eukaryota > Metazoa > Arthropoda > Insecta > Hymenoptera > Diprionidae > Neodiprion > Neodiprion virginianus. Next base: position 10,793,736 of record NC_060880.1, on the reverse strand, counting down.
AATGGGGAAGACGTGTTACCAGTACTGACTTTAACCGTGATTTTCTCGTTAATCTATGAGACAATCGTGTTGAAAATTTGTAGAGATATTAACCACTACTCGAATTAGGAGTAGAAGAAATTTTAGCTTGCTTACGCGGGATCAAGTTTACCGTAGTAATACCTCAAAGGCATGCTCTCTCTAATCATTGGAGACCCAAGACTTATAACTCTATACTCGACAGCTTTGAAGGAGCCTGTTTCCGTTGACGTTGGTTTGATCCTGTCTCTAACGGGACTGACTTCGCTCGCTCGTCCCGCACCCCTTGGAGCGTCGAGCAGCGAGCGAGGTTTTTGCTGAATTTACAATTTTGAAACAAAGGCTTGCCTCGCGACGTTCATTCCTGAAGCGCGTGATCCCCCGCTCGCCTCATCCCGGTGTTGATTACCACGGGATCTGGCGGGTGCGGAGATGCTGACGGTAAATTACGCCATTGCGCTTTGGTCGTGCCATGAAACGTTTTGTAGCGTGAATATATTATATGAATTTAGAGCTACACTTCCTCGTCTCTTCTAAAAGCGGTATTAATCATTATTGACATTGGTATACATACGTGCGGCGTTCGTGATACAAATACCCTTGGAAAATCTCGTTCAACTGCGATCATCGCGGCTACTTTGTTTGGATCTTGCCCCCCTTTTCGCGATCTTCGGTTACGTGGTGAAACGTCAGCGGCCACATTTTCAAATCTGGCATCCAGTTTCGGCCAATAATCGGCGGACCTTCGTTTCGCACGACATACAATATTTGATTCGAGTTCACGCTCTTTCGCTCAATTGTTACATCGATATATCCAACCGCCGCAATCGGTTTTTTGTCATCTTCGCGAAGTTCTCTTTTGGCGGTGTTTAACCTGACGCTAGAAATTTTTTTTTTTTGTATATTCCGACTGAGATCGCGAAGATCGGCGCACTCGAATCAACTTCCATTTTCAACAATTCTTCATTTACTTCAATCGTTTCTATATGCGGTGCGGTCCTATTTCGTTCGTTGTTGCTTCCTCTTTCATCATATACATGTATATACCCATACCATCCTCGACCTCGGGACAATGATCGCTCGTGAAACGCTGTTCTTCGTTTGACGTTTCGTCCGCAGTCATCTGTTCGCTGTCTATAAAGTTTTGGTTTGCCGCAGGTAGTCGATATCTGTTTCTTGCACACGTCTTGTAAATATAACCTTGTTTACCACACTCGCTACAATATTCATTTCGTAGGCTACACTGGTAACTTCGGTGTCTCTTTCCCCCACGACAGTAACACTCTTCGCTTGCTGGGTTCGACGCTGCTCGCGCGTTGCTGCTCGGTGCCCGCTGTTGGAGATTTCCTCTTCCTCTCGTCGTTCCTCGTCCTTGGCCGAAGCCGCTTGCTCCACGTCCACGATGCCACGGTGTGTTGTAGCCTCTCTGTTGTCGCCTCTTGTTGACATGCCATACAGCGTACACACTTTGAGCCTCGGTCGCCTCTTGTTTTGAAGTTTGCGGTGATAACAATGACTCCGCTTTTGCGTCGGCCAGTTTGACGGTTTTTGCTAACTGGACCGACTGTTCCCACTCCAAATCTGGCGATTGTAATAATTTATAACGCACGGTTCTCAAACTCATTCCAGATATCAGTCGATCTTTTAATTGATTCTTTAACTCTACGGCTGAGAAATAACAATTTTGTACTAACATTTGAAGTGCTTTTACAAATTCATCGATAGACTCATGCTCCTTCTGCCTCCTTCCGCGGAACGTAAACCTTGCGAGATGTATGTTTTCTTTGGGTGCTTACAACTCTTCCAATTTTGTCTTCAGGGTCTCGTAGGGCATCGTTGAAGATTTCGCAGGGGTTACCGCTGCCTTGAGTTCTCCGTAGACCTCTGCAGTAAATCGTGTTATCAGCAATACTGACTTTTTCACTTCGGTAACATCGTTCAAGATGTTGAAAGCCTCCAATTGGTCCTCGAATGTTTTCCATTTTGCCCCCTTTTTGAATGGTTCTATAGTCTTGGCGTTGAATTGAGCCATCCTCGGTTCTTCTCGCACCGCCTCGTCCGTCCTCGTTTTACCGGTCCTCTCCTTCCGCGACTACGCATTGCTTCCACTGAGAGTTTCCGCACAGAGCTAATTTCGCTCCCGTTGGCAACTCGACCTCGAATCGTGAAAAAATCACCAATAGTTCGTCTTTGGAGTACGTTTGAATCCAGGCGGCTTGCCCCGATTTGAATTTTTTTTCCTTTCCAATCTCTTCCCACTTCGCGAGCTCTTTATCAGCGTTTATATCGTCTCCGCATCTTGTAACTCCCTCCACCATTTCTTTAATTTATTTAAAGGTTTAATTTGTTTGAATCCCATTTTCGTCGCCACTGCTAAGAGCCCATTAATTGAGGGAACTGGCGGGGTACCACTGAATACTCGGAACACTTTGGAGGAGCCCACTGTTTATTTTCGTGTCGGCGGTACGAGCTCACAAGCTGGACTCCTCACCTCGACACCCGAATAACTCGGGTACCCTCTACCTTGCAGTGGGGATACTTTCAAGAATTGTTTTAAAAATATCGTCGCAAGAATTATAGAGTGACTTTTTGAGATGTAGTTTAGTCTATTTGAAATATTTCAGAAATATTTTTATTGAATATTTTATGAAACGTTTCAGATATATTTAAAAAAAAGATCGATGCAAGTTGAAAAAGTCTACGTCAAGAACTTGCAAAAGATTTCTTGAAATGTTTTAAAAATATTCATAATTTTTCATATAAAATTTGAAATGAAACATCTCAAAAAATGTTTTTAAAATAATGTAGCAAGGATTCTACACCAATGTTCAAAATCATGTGATCTTCCTGAAAATTTCCAGAAAGGTTACTCGAAATTGAGTTTGTTAAAACTTTCGAAATGACTTGAAGAAGTTACAGAATAAGTAAATAATACATACAAAAATTTATTATACCTTAATAAACGCTTTCATTACAACAATATTATATTTTCAAATTACCATTTCACATTCTTCTGATTTTCTTTTTAATTAACTTTCTAATCAATCTTGCACATAACTCAGAAACATTTGGTATTTATTACTAAAAATTTTCAAAATTTTTCGATCAGGTTCAAGTGATCCAATATTTGTACTTGTTAATTAAGTTATAGCATCATAAATAAACATTATTCTTTCGCATGACATTCAAAGAACTGTTAACTACGTTTTAAAAATAATCGATGAAGTAGTAAAAGAAGAACATTTTTCGTCATTCTAACCTACAGACAGGTACGCGCTGAAAATCCTCAAGTAGTTATCACAAACATTTTCATTTACGTCTAATGATCAGGCTTGATTGTCAAGTTTAATTTCAGAATTAGTCATACTAAAACACCAAAATACCTAGGGACGATTTTTTCACATTTTTCTTATAATTTAGCATAGCCAACATTCTATTAACAGTGTCCACTGGGTTATAAAAGAATAACAATATAATAATTTACGATGAAATGTAAGAAATTATTATTGATCGGCTCAATGCGCCAGTGGTATATGGTCAAAAAAATTGTAATTTTGTAAAAAAAAAAATTATCGAAATCAGCTCGAAAATTACGCCACATCACTAGAGAACATGCATAATTATAATAATCAATAATCTTTGCTCTCTTTTTTGAAACTAATTCTTACTCTAAATTCAAATTGAATTATCTGAATGTTGTACTATAATAATGGAACAAACCTATTGACTATTATAGTGTAATGATAAACTATCAAAAATATGTGAATCAATATTTTGATCAGTCACTTTGCCGTGTTAAATGGACGGCAATCAGTATACCGGGACAATCTCTAGAAACTATACAGTCAAAGCGCATGCCACTTCGAGTTTCAACTGTCAAATTCCGTTTCTGACAGCAACGTAGTTCATACAAATTTTTGAGGTTATAATCTCGAACAGTCGAGATACTGACTCGGAAAGTTGATTCTTCAAATAACGGTCGAAACTTGATGCTAATGCTCTCTGAAAATTGGTTTTATTCGACTGAAATAAGAAATCTGTTTAATTGTTGGGTGCTTAGAAGAAATGCAGTAGGTAGGTGGGAACACTTTATTTGATCGCTTTTATTATTTTTTACACTAGAAAAAACAATGAAATTTTTTTCTTTCAACAGGTGATACGGCCAAAATAATTACATCTCTAATATTCACTGTTATCTGCCTATTCAATTTATCACACGTACGAAGATCATCGCCACTTTCAAGCAACTAAGCAACTTTCTCACTCTCTTTTTATTACAGTCGGTAATATTGAATTTTGTCATTTTCGAAAATGAGTTATTAAACCGAGAGTTCAAGAAATTTAAATATCTCACTATCTGTAAAAAAACTGTGAATCTTTTTTTCTCGAAAATAGTTCAACAACTTTTACAAACAGTCGATAGTCAATGTATTTTTTCCGATCAATAAATCATTGCTACTACTATTAAAAATTTTCCAATGATTATCAGAGCTCATTCCGCAAATTTTCAATAATGTTCGGATAAATAAATAAAGGGAACCTAATACTCAAATTGAAAATTCATGTAATATTATATTTATTAAAATGATTTCTGTATTTTGTGTCAGTGCGGTTCGAAACGTAGAAAATCTAATCCAGAACGTAGATATCAGGAACGTAGATGATGTCCTGTGACACAAGTTGAAAAACAACTTTCTCAAAATGCGCCTCAAGGTCACAAATAGCTTCAAGGACAATCATGTTTTATAGTAATGTCAGAACATTATTACGAGGATATTGACTTATCAGATTCAAGATTGTATCCCTTGTTCCATCAAAAGAAACGAATATCTGAATTTCAACGAAGTCGTTAAGAGAGATGGCAAGAAGATATAGATCATTGACGTAGAATCCGCGGACTAGTGATTGAGGACGAGTGTAAACGAAACGAAATGATTTTGAGATGGAGAGGATTAATGATCAACAATAACCGAGGTTTTTATTGATCTTGATGCGGCGATACAGACCGTATCGCACGAATACGTTACACAGAGTAATGGTTTACAGAGCGAGAGAACACATAGATTACACACATACATGATTTTGAGACAGTAGACCATACATGAGATACAGCTGATAGGTTTTGAGTCGCGACACGGGCAAGCGGCAAGGTTTGACGCAGATATAGCAAGTAAATATTACACGCGAGTGTGCGTCCATGCGTGAGGACGATTTTGAGTGTCGCGAGACACACATTTAACTAATTCGATACCTTGCCGAAACAGAGGTTCATGAAGATCGTTTTCCAAATAATATAATTCGATAAAAAATGTAGTTCATAGTCCTCCGAACATCACTTTGTAACAAGGATATTTGGAAAGCGTCCCTGTGTTGCAGAAACCATTATAAAATTCTTGGTTTTCAATTCGTGCCACTGAATGATTTCTGCGTTTCAGGTTCCATTTCCAATCTCAGGATCAGGTTTTTTTTTTGTTTCAGACAATGCTAACATGAAATAGAGACATAATTGCGATAAATGGAGATTCACAAGCTTTCAGTCTTAGCATAGGACCCCGTGAAGAGTGTAAAATTGGATTTGATTCCAAGCTATCGATAAATTGCATTGCAATTGAAAAGTGAGCGAGTAAGTAAATCCTATAGCAGACCAAGTGATTATTCGCAAAGCAACGTGCACTAGTAAGTGAATACATACTTCACACTTTACTCGGGTTCCACGAGGCCGAAGCACGGGTGATAACTGCAACTAGCTAGCCAGATGACACCGTCAACTGAGATTAAGTTTAAATACATTTTTCATTGAAGTTATTTAACATTTCTAGATTTGGATTGGTCCAGTTTGCCTTACAAAATTCAACCCTAAAATCTAATGGAGGACTTGAAGAACTATTTATCTGAATTTATTGCCAAAGAGAGTGAAAGTAAGCGTCAAAGTAAGATACCAAATTGAATGGTATAAAGTTTGAAAAACAATTCTGGTCAATAATAATGCTTGAATTACAATGTTGCACAGAGTGATTCCTCGGTAGAATGAATTGGCAGCAACGGTTGAGTAACAAACTTATCGCTATTGGCTCGATCAAAGCAAAATGATGAGATATTCAGCCGGTATGATCTGTAGTGTATCCCGTTCTTTAATTTTGCCTCAACTGATGTTCAGAAGGTGGCGATGGACTGATGAAATTTACTGTGGCACCTGATGTCTGACGGAACAACCACGTTTGATTGTTGTAATGATTGCACCGCTTCAGAAACCAGGATCCTTGCCACCAAAACGTTTTGACCATCAGGTAAGCCAAATTTTTCCTCGTGTTAATCAAAGTTCAAACTTTGAGCCTGCTGAAAAAAAACATACTGATTTTATCATTAAATCCATGTTAACATATTATAATGGTCAAAGATCACGGAATTAGAAATTAACTTACATGCTTTCATGTTCGACAACTTTAATTCCGCTAGACGATGAATTATTTCGTACCTGAAGATATTGGAAGCTATTATTATCAGATAGGAGCTTTCGATAGTTTTGGATATTACCTTTTAATGAAATGCACGAACCAAATCGTGAATGAAACGCATTTTTAATCTGATGTAAATAAAGAATCTGTTCACAATAAACGTTGTTTTCACTTGCCTACCTCTGTTTGTCCAGATTCCCACTTGTTGATGACATTTCACATTGAATTTCAGATTTTTATTTCGATAAATAACATCCAATTTCTGTATCATTTGATATATGCTTTTTCGTTGAATTCTTTATTGCGTCAGTTGAATATTTTCCGATATCGACCACGGTATTGCTGAACGATACTATTCTTCTTAGAGAACTCACGCTACGTAAGAATTGACAACAATATAACCTCAATCCGCGATTTTATGCGCGAGAGATTTACAGCTCCTGAGTATTATTTGATTTTGTGTACGTTGGCCCCCTGAAATCATTTTTCATCAAATGATTACTCAAAATTCAGAAAAAAGTTAGCTTAGCGCCTAATTACCTTTGCTTCCTTTTCTATCGTGTTACAGCTGAGTCAAGCCATGATGAAACACTTACTTTTATGATCGCTTCATCTACATTATTATATTTTCGCTTTACAGCCTCTGAAACGATAAAATTTACTCAATTATTTATTACACATTCTTATCGTCATATCGATACGATCAAGTTTGCACTATTGATTTTAATTAATTATGATTTACCATAAATGCACTTGCATAACATTATATATTTTAAGCTTTTATTTTTCTCCATTGTGATTTTATTTTTTTCTTGTCCTTTGTAGAAATATTTAACTAGAACCTCGTCAATAACCAGTCTAAGTAATATTGTGATTATCCCGTCACGGGAATTTTCACCTTTTAATGTTTTGATGTATGTAATCTGTAAAAATGTTATACATAGCAGTATTTTTTTTATTTGTTAATAAATATTACAAAAACATGAGTTGTGCAGTTTATACGTGCTCAAAGGTATATAAGGCTCGAATCGAAGTACGTTAGCGTACGATAATCAAGCTTTTTACACACGGAGTGTTATGAAATTATTTTCTCGCATTAGTATCGAAATGTACTATACTTATAATTAATATAAGGTTTAGCAAATAATTGTGAATAAAATTGCACGTCGTCTGGGAGGTAATATTACTGTAATAGAATTATAAGAATTACCGGAGCTGTCACATTTTTCTTTCTCATCAATGCTGTTTCAACAGCTTCCATAGTTTCACTTTTATCATCCACCGGGAACAACTTTTCAATCAATATTCTTTCTGATGCTGATAGTTTTGTACATCCTTCACTCTCATTCGTTCGTCCAGTCTTAATATTTTTCAATTTGTTTTCAAGCTCAGTTTGGTTAACGTTAATTTTATTTAACAGTTGTATCAGGACTTCTTGTCCTTCTATAAATAAGTTAGATTTATTTACAAATTGTACATTATTTACGATTATAAGATTCAGAGTATCACGATATTTAATTATAACAACGTTTGAAGAAAGTGTCAAAGAGTATAAATTATTATGATTTTGTACTCACGAAGCAGTTGATCTAATTCACTGTTAATATCATTAGACTTGTTATTAATTGACTGTACATTTAGATAATCCGATGAATTTTCCTTGCTAGCTAAAGCGTCTTTGTTTTTACGACTGTCAGATTTTAATTATTTAGAAATACTAGAGGCTTCGCCCCTGCCTCACTATTTCCTTATACAGTGTCTGTTAGACAGGTGAATTTATTTATGCTGATTTGATGACAGGTCTGCAACTGTTAAATCTTGCTGCAGTTATTATTTTCCCCATAGTAGAAGAAATTCATAGCTTTGCTATAAGTAGAATTTCTATGGCTTCAGACAAATTAAAAACTCGTTATGATATTCGAGCCAGGGATATAAAATTAATCCCGGAGATTCTGCCTGGCACTTTCAACCTCGAAGACAGAAAGGACGATGTCCGAAACTACAAAGAAACTGGAAAGGCTTTACTTGGTGGTTAACCGGATCAAGGATTTACAGGATCCGAAAAAACCTATTTCTTCTCTGATATAACTCTCCTCGAGTTCTGTTTCATTACTTCTGCTGACATGTTTGCCAGTATGATATATTTGAAACGATACTCAGTCTCACCTCTGCGTGTCGATCTTGAGTGCCGTATACACAATACGCCAGCGGGCGAAAAAGACAATTCCCGTCGGGAATCATCTTGATAATTCTCGTTTGCATGTTTATTTTTTGCGTGTCAGAAACAGATACCCATAAAGATATTTGTCAAAGATTGTCATAAACAGCCGATGACAGCTGTCAAAGGAAGTCTTGTTTGCTAGATGCTTTTTGTTTTGTTTTCGGCCTCTCACTCCACCGCAAACTTCATGCGTATACTATTGTTATTATAATCTTTTCGATACTATTTTTATTATAATCTTCTTCGCCTGTTGTTACTTCTTTTTCATTTGTTCAGAACTTTTTTATTAAATAGAGAGATGCCAAGAGATTATCTTGAAAGTTACAACTCGGTCACCGCCGACTCGGCACCACTCACGTTCTTCGTCTCTTTTTCGCAGGCTGGCCATCCGATATTTAATTTCAAACTGCGAAAGGTCGAAAATCGAAAAAAAGACCTTAAAGCTTATCACATTAGGTGTGATCACCCATAAAAATTCAAATTATTATTCATGGACGATTTGACAGGAAATGCCCCATACATTAAATGAAAACATAATCGTCGTCGTCGTCGATGCAATCATTTTTCGGCCTTCCGCAGTTGTTACAGACGAATATCCAGTACAAGTATTCGTTCTCACATACCTGAATCAACACAATTTGTCGGTATAGCAAAGGTAGTCGTGACTGCGTGCCTGTGTCGTAGCACAGCTTGTCAACGACTGCCCGGTGCCGTCAGTAGCGAGTGTCTCGGTCGCCTGCCCGCTAGTCACATGATCAGCGGACCAGGCGGCTAGGTTTGAGCAAGGCGTCAAACTTACATATATTCCATGGAAAAGGCTTGGCGCGACTGGCGACTGTTTTCAGGTAAAACGCGCTCTTGATCTCGTTGTCATTAAAACAATTTTTCTCAAGAATCAAGTGGAATCAATAGATGTTTAGCCACTATTTTGAGAGTTTTATTTGACTTTTTTAACTCCAATTTTACTTGCGGATTGTTTTCATAAACAATGTAACCAAACATGAGGTTGTCTTGATTTATCGAAAAGCACGATTTACAAATTTTCACAAATATCATAACCAACGATTACTGCATTTGTTGAAGGTATAGTACACATTAATTTTCATGATAAAAAAATTAATAGCTATTATCTGATATATATTTCACACTATTAATTATATTCGATATTTCAAGCGCTCATCGAACAAGTTTAACTATTAGTGAACATACTGAACATACTGGTGTGCCTGCGCTCTCTCTTTCTCCCCTCATCATAGCGAAGACCATGTAGAGTGCGACGGTATGGTGAGAGAGGAAACGTGCAAATGCAGTATCTCAATTTTATTTATTTATAACCTACAAACTATTAACGTTTCCATTATGAAAATGTAAAAATTCATTCAATTTGATATTACCTTTATTTGCAAACGAAATTGTTTTAACGAAGGTAAGTTGAAGAAAGAGCGTCTTTATTTGAAAATAAGAACGTAATTATACTAATGAAGCCAACAAGTGCCTTTTTCATGGACTAAGTTAATAAATACTTGTTCATATTGGAATATTAAGAACCAATTCTCAATACCTTTGTTGCGATTTAGATTTTGCATATTACAAGCTAAACCATCTCCATCTGGATTTTCCTCGTGTAAACATTCGTGATGTTCATCAATTTCCTCATGTAAACGTTTGCCATCTTGATTTTCCTCACGCGAAAGTTCGCTAAGTATATCATCTTCGTTTGAATCATCGCCATCTGAACGATTGCTATGTTCATTATCCTCCCGTGAATTATCGCCATTTAAATTATCTTCATTAACCAATTTGACATCCTTTGATTTTTGCGTTTTTTTAATTTTCTTGGACCTAACAAATTTACCGACGACAAGTGATGGCGGTTTATCGTTCTTCAATTGTGGAATGCGTGGCTTCTTTGCAGACGGTGCAACACAGTCTTGCATAACCCGTTTTATACTACGAAATGTTCTAGACTGCTTTAATTTCTCTTCGTCACTGGGTTCAGTAACATCTTCGATGCTATTGTTGGCAACACTGCTAGTAAGAGCAGACAAGAGGTATAGAGGTTGGCACGAGAGTAGTCGAGTAGGGAGAGTCGAGAAGAACGGACAAGTATTGTCGGCCGGTGGTTTTCCACGAGAGATCGAGATATAATAAACGAGAATAAACCTCGAACTAGTTATCCAGTCAGTATTGTTAAGTTTTGTGTCGGTGATAATAAATAACATAACATTCATCGTCATCGAGCTACAACAGAGTGATCATTAATAACCAACCCGATCCAATCCCTAGCCAGCCGCTAATACTATTTACTTTAGATTCACGTATCGCATCATTATAATTATCTGAAAACATGTTGTTGACGAATATTAAATAGTACATCCACGCATGGGCTGTTCTTTACAGATTAACTAAATTAACTCCTTCACTTTTGCATAAATAAATTTTTTACTTTTTCTAGTATTCGCATTATTTTATTTATTTATTTATCTTTTCTACTTATTGTACGAAAAAACGTTGATTCAAACTACGTACTTTATAAAGAACAGATCATTCATTATCAGTTTACAAGTACTCTTGTAATACATATTTTGTTAAGCGTACCATTATACATATTTAACGATACTTGTAAATGTGCATTCAATCCAGTTATCTTGTGGATCGTCTCATTCTCAGACACATTAGTTCAAGTCAACGTCATTCGGTGGCATTGAGATAGTCATTTCTCCTTTTTTTATCCATTTGCTGGGATAAACTTTTTTTCTTGTTATCACGATCTGCTATTATTACAAATTTTTTCGCCATGTTTTTGATGTTCAATACCCTAAAGTACGTGTAAAGAAAATCGCGACTCTCGTCTACTCGTATCGCCGCTTCTCTTACGGTCGCGATCTATGTTACCGACGTTAGGAGGAAAGAGACAAATGGTAAACAGAACTACATACAGAATCACATTGATTGGAATGACAGCTTCGAATGTTGTTTCTTTCGATTTTACAGGAAAGATTTAAGGAAATGAACCATATTGTACGTAGTGTGAATGAAAAAAATCCTTTGATTCTACAGAGAAACGCAATTGAGCCTTTATTCTAACCTCAAAACGGGATAAAAATAACCCATAGCACATGTATAAATATTTGTTTTTAATTATGAACTTCCAAATAAATACTATGTAATATGTGCAGATAATATTATAATTTGAGAAAAAATATTATTTTCAACAATTTACATTGATCCCCTGTGTGAGCGTTGCACCCATAACTTCTCCATTTCGGATAAGGAAGTGTCGTGACTATTATTATTATTACTATTACTTAGAGTGTTAGAGATCAAGAACGCCCAAGAACTTTAAAACGTTATTTTAATAGTTGTAAGACAGGCCAAATTTGGAGTCATTTTAAAACCGATTTAATCATCAATTTATAATATTGTCAGTACATACTTTAGAGTTCGGTATTACATTGCCATCGAAATTTATTATTAATATCGTATAATATTCAAAGAAGTACTTATTCTACTGGCTTGGATAAGCGAGTTTTATCCCAGTATCTACGATACACATAGCTTCGGTATATTAACCTATAGAATACTGTAGCAATAATGTACAATTTCAACATAAATTATTTTTAATTACTTCCTGGGATGTAAAACTTGTCATCAAAAGTTCTATATAATTCTAGACAAAGCAGACAAAAACCCGATTTTCCATGAGTGAATGTGTTAAGTTTGGAAAAATCAAAATATCTATTAAATTATTTTTTACGATCATTAGGTTCGATATTTGGAAGACTTTATTTTAAGACCAATACTTATTGTCAGCTGAAAGTTGAGAAAAAATGTATGCTAAAATTTTTGCAGATTTTTTTACGTATACTTTTGTGTGAAATTTTGATTCATTCAGAAAATTACGAAGATCATTTGAGGCATATTGAATTGGTTTTGAAAATGTTATTCAATGATGGTTTCAAGTTAAATTTACCCAAATGTTTGTTCGCACAAGATATAATTATATATTTGGAACACGAAATAGGGTTTAATTGTATAAAGCCCCTGAACAATAACGTGATCGCGATCAAAAACTTTCCTACACCTGAGAAAAAAAAAAACATCAGACAATTTTTGGGGAAAGTAAACTTTTATTTACAATATATCCCTAAAGCTTCAATAGTACTAGAACCATTCCATAATCTACTGAGAAAAAACGTGGAATTTAAATGGTCAGAAACTTGCCAGGAAAATTTTGAAAAAGTAAAAAACTGGTTGTGCTCGGAACCGATTTTGTCTATATTTGATCCGGATAGTCAGATTTATATTTACCTTGATGCTAGCTTACAAGGTGTAGGTGCAATTTTGAAACAACCGCAAGCAGACAAAACATTAAAACCTGTTTTGTCGGAAATTGACCACCAGGATTAATTCCCGTACTTCCCTTTCATTTTGAAATTAATACTTATAACAATTATTGATATGGCCAAGGTTAGGTATTTTAAATAAATCCACTCGGTTTGGGGGTCAATCAAAAATGGTTTATTGCCCCAGAGGAGGAAAACCTCTTATGCCGCAGTGGCGTTGTCTCAGTTATGTATCAACACAACCATCGTCACAAATACTACTTAGCGTCAGTTCAAATCAGAGATTCGAATTATAGGCTCACCAAGTTGAAGAGGAGCCAGAGTGCTGTCTGGCTCACGCGTATCAAGCAACTGCTTGTGCCAGCACGTGTTGACCCGGCGTTTCTCCGACTTACCGTACTGCGCATGTCAGGTAGCCATTGTTTTCGAGTTCTGCACAGATTTGAAGGTGTGTGTCACACGTAATCACATGAGTGTATCCCAATACAATCAACTCTGCCGTGTAGGCACTGTATAGTCGAAGCTTCTTCATAGGCGAAGTTGCCTCGTAGTTTTGAATTGAACCTTTTTTATTAGTATAAAGGATAGAGGTTGAGGTTTCTTGAATAAAAAAACTCTCGCGTTTGAGCCATCGAATTATGAATGTTTATTGGCTCTTGTGGGAAAAGCCTTGCGGCATAAAAACCCACGAAGTATGAACGTGTACTTGTAAACGTATAAAAGCATGTGTCGATTGTGTATATGAATGGGTATATGCCGGTTACAGCCCGTTTGGCTCATGCCACCGCGATCTCGAGTGCGTTTCGTATTGCGATTTTTGTTTTATTCGATTCGATCGAATTTCGTATGATTTGCATTTGCCTTACTCCGAGGAGCGAACGTGTATGAGAGTATGATCGGTGTTGGTAGTACACCAAGAGCGCTCGGGCTCGTTGTATGATGGAAGGGTGCAAGACCCTTGGTATGCGTGTATGGGCACTCGGTCCCATGTAGAATGAAAGACACTCGGGCCGTACTCATCTACCTTACTCCGTAGAGCGAACGTATACGAGAGAATATTTGGGCCTCTCGTCTTTTGGTCGTGGTACGAGAGAACGCACGGCGTCACTCACGATCGTCACTAGACGGACGACTTAACTCGACTGTTTTAAAAAATTCGTGATGCGCGCTCGCCTCCTCATCTACGCGAGAATTGGCATCCCTGCGGAGACGAATCGTTCGAGCGCGGCTCGCACGGAGATCGCAATGACACGGGCACAAAACGACGCTCAGGCACTGAACAGGCACGATACAAAACCTGTATTCTATTTCTCTCGAAAATTAACAGAACGACAAAAAACGAAGAAAGCTATCTACATAGAATACTTAGCAATCAAAGAAGCCATCTTGTACTGGCAATATTACCCAATGGGTCATAAATTTATCATTTATACGGACCACAAACCATTAGAACACTTTAATATTAACAATTGTAAGGATCCGGAATTACGAGAAATCTTGAATTACATATCACAATTTGATTTTGAAATAATATGTAACCCAGGTAAAGAAAATCTGGAAGCAGACTGCCTATCTAGAAATCCAGTCCTACAGGAACGGGAAAGCAGCCGTGAACATTCGATAATCAAACTTGTAAATTTTATTAACTTAACCAATATAATCAATAACCAAATGCAACTGAAAATAGACAAGAAGTGTAATACTCAGAATAACATAATTTACAGAACTTTAAATAATAAGATGAAAATTTGGATAACCGAAGAATTCGGCATTGAATTAATAAAAACCGTGCATGAAAAACAGGGTCATGTGGAAGTAAAACAATTAACACTAACAATAACAAGAAAATTTTATCTTAAGAATATGCATAAACATATAAAAATAACATGTCGCACATGTGAGACATGTACAAAAAATAAATCCAGAATTGCGAATTACAAAGCTCCGCTTTCACAATTAGGATCCGCGAAAAAACTATTGGAAATAATTTCTCTGGACACAGTATGAGGTTTTGCAGGAAATAGAAGTACAAAAAAATACTTACATCTGATTGTTGATCACTTCACACGGTATGCGTTCATTGAAACTTCGGAAACGCAAAGTGCCAGAGATTTCATAAAATTGGTAAAAGCGATAAAAAATAGACACGATCTAGGAACTTTGTTAACAGACCAATATGGAGGTATAAACTCGAAAGAATTCAAACAATATTTAAAATCAGAAAACATAAATTTGATTTTCACCGCAGTTGATTGTGCTTTCTCTAATGGCTTGAATGAGAGATCAAACCAAACTTTGATAAATAGAATAAGATGTAAAATTTATAACGAAAGAAGCCGACCATGGTCCGTATTAGCACAAGAAAGTGTAAAGGAATACAATAACGCAATTCACAGCTCGACGGGTTTTACTCCAAAATACCTACTAACCGGGATAGACGATTTTATGCTATCGAAAGAATTGAACGAAAACAATAAAAACAATCTAGAAAATAATAGAAAAATAGCATATGAAAATTCGAAAAAAATACATGAACAAAATAAAAAATACCATGATAAAAATTCAGTAGCAATGAAATATGAGGAAGGAGATTTAGTATACATACAGAATAGCAACAAATTAAATAGAGGGAAATTAGATCCCATTAGAATAGGTCCATACAAAATCAAAAAGAAAATATCAGATCGGATATTTATCATTGACAGTGGAAAAAAAAAGGAATCCAACATTTTCCACACTAGTAAACTAATCTCTTACTTGCCATCCTCCACACCTGCATGTGTATCTTGAGAGGGAAGATTGAGATTGTAAGTTTGACGGCCTCCAAACTTATTAATGGTTGTTTACATGCGTGAGTCCTAGGACTGGTCGGCTTAGCGTGGGCGTTACGAACGACCGGACTCGAAAGGAGCAGTCGTGGATAAACTATGCTGCGTCATAGTCGTACTCATTTCTAATTTATAAAATACCAACAATTTGTGTTGATTTAGGTAAGATCCGTATAGTGGTATAAGTTAGTCATATTTATATATGAATATATTGTACTAAATATTCCTTTATATTATTATTTCTACTAATCATTAGTATCCAATGAAACATTATTATTACTTTATTGTGTCTTTAGCCGTTTCGTATTTTCTCGCTCATTTTTATGCTCCGCCATTTCACCCGTTCCAACGTTGCCGCTTCGTTTACTCGTGACTGTTTCTCATATCCCGTCCACTAGAAGTAATCCCTTAAATATGTAATTCATTTTGATTTATTATGTAAACGACGAGGTAAATAATTTTCATCTTTTTTTCAATTGCTCAAAATATATTTTTCTTCGTTGTATCAATTTTTTGTGAGAACGGTGAAATTCCTTCAAGGAAAAAAAAATAAACACTTGCCATTTTCCCACGCTTTCCCCATGGTACATATCATTTGCTACACAAACAACATCATTTTTAATTGCAAATATCTCCTGTTAGACGAGGTAAGTAGCCTCCTAATTTTAACAGCGTATGTATCAAGCATTCAACTACTTATATTCCAAGTTTGTAAGATTTCTTGAAATTTAGCTTGCGCGACCGTACTACCTTAATGGCATTGAATTTCCAACTTCAAATGGTATGCGATTCGTTTACGATTTGTATACCGAAACTATCACTGCTGAGGCTTCCCAGCTTGTACAGCTCTTTCATAAATTTATACTTGTTCCCTATAACGTATATCGATTTTCCACTTTGACAAATATTTGAAATGTTAACAATATAACCATCGATAAGTAAAACACAGATATTCCTACCATCTTCTCTTTGCAATTTGCAACAGTGCGTGATTAGAACTTTATATTGAGAATCATTAGTCTCATCAAGTGGAACGGTCCTATTGTAATGTACTATTTTCAATGTAATATCAGCATTGATTTCACGATTTTTAAGATCCGTGATTGATTTATATTCAGAGAGTCGCCTTTCAATATGCTGCAACGGCTTATCCCCTTTTCTTATAAATTTTTTTATTGCACAAATTTAACTTTCGAATGGAAGAGCGCTATATTTGTCAATTGCACCATATTTTTCTACATCTATATATACATGCATTAAATTGTGTACATTGAATGTCATATTTGATTTGCCATATATTTTTTGAAACCCAGTAATATATTGAAGTAAAACAGATTTAGCGTAGTCAATCATTTCTTGAGATTTTACCAACTCATGGTTTGAGAGTATGATTATTGCTGTATGGAGTTGGTTGAAATTTTCATACACATCTCATCTTAAAACATCTTTTGAGATGAAAATACCGAAATATGTCAAAAAATGCCAAAATTCAGTTGCCTTCCACGGTTTATAATAAACTAATGATCTTGAACGTCTGTTGAATTCAAAAGGTAAAATGTGTTTCAAACTTTCTAATCTACTTGAAATAAGTGTGACTTGTTTTTATATACTTTTTTTTAACATTTTGACTTTCGGTCCAAGTTTTATTAGATGTTTCATGATTTCCAAATATAATGAGTGCATGCAGTCCAATGGTACACAAGAGATGAATCCTGTTGTAGGCAGATTATTTAATACTGATTCGATCTTTTGATAAGTGCCTAAATACTTCAAGTTTCTGAATTCATCATCGCCTCTCAATTTTATATCACCGTACCGTAAGATAGTTCCAATATTTTTCAGTGGAAAACAAACTCATGAAATATATTTCCCCTTCATTCCCTTGATTAGACACTTACTACAACTGTGGAATCCACTGTGATATTCAGTGCACAAAATAAAGGATTTTGCAGGACCATCGCGCACTAATCCATAAAGTAAAAATTGATATGATTCTTTATCGTAACTATATCCATTTTTTATGAGATCAGTACACTCTGATACAAATTCTTTTGAAAATTTATTTACATCTTCAGGCTTTTTTGTGCCATAATAAATTCCTATAACGTAAACATTGCCTAGATCGATATCTTTGGCCAATATTAACCATAATCCTTTTTCAGACAGTATACCAGTTATCGAAGCACCGTTATTACTGACTAAAAGTCTAAATTGTCCAAAATTGTGTTTGCGGAAACGTTGAGCGTTGATGATCCTTTTTGCACAATTTTCAACGCCTATATGTAAATATTTTCCAGTACCCATGTCACGGACATTTGTTGATACAGGAGTCTTCGATAAGTGTTTAGAGAGATGGCAAAAATATATGGATCATTGACATAGGATCCGCGAACTAGTGTGTAACGGTTTTTTTTTTTGAGGTTCAACCGATACGTTTTGATTTTATGTTATATTAGAAATCTAGATATATTCAATAAACAAAATACATTAAATCAGGAGGAAACAATGTAGAACACAGATTTATTGAGTTTTGGTATAACCTTTTAAAAGAACAGGCAATCATAGAAAATCTCATTCACTCTTTCATTCACACGTTAAAATTACTCAATGCGATTACCGACGTTTTGTATATAATTATTCTGGTAAAATTTTTGTACCACATTAACGAAAGACTGGCTCTCTTTTCCTTTATGCTTCAAATTTAAAAATGATTCTAGTGAAAGAATGAATCTACTGACAAAGGACTCTAAATTATGGTGAGATTACAATAAAGTTAACAGACGAAGATATAAAATACTGACTTAAGAAGGCTATTACAGATTTGTGGCACAATCCACCTACAAATCAGTAATGAAAAGATGACTTAGCTCGGAATATCTCTGATGAAGAGAGGTGGCCTAACGGCTCCGTAGATGATCATGGATGTTGAAGTTCTTTGATATTCCTTTTATAGAATCGGTCTTCACCGATTATACTGCGTGGTCGTTCGTCGATCAGATATTTGGATTTGTTCTTTAGGCTCACAGGCTCCGAAAGATTCGGATTGCGTTGGGTTACACTTCTGGTATGAATCGTCGTCTTAATTTTTTTTTTTTTTGTTTCCCCTTTTTTTTTTTTTTTTTTTTTTTACTTGTTTTGTTTTCCCAAATGTTAACGAAATTATAAGAATGTGAATATGACAGGACTAGACTTTATATCGACCGTTCGCTTCGACCCCGGCTCGCAGAGAGAGAGAGTTACACTTATTTCACCGGATAGGTGATCTTGACCGACGTGACACCTAGAGTTAAGCGTTTGCCCTTTATTTTGAAACGTTGTATGTGCTTAAGGCGCGTACATACGAATTACTTTATATTCTATGTGACTCGCATGTAATATCGTTACATCACCCCCCCCATTTTCGAGATTGTTGTGAGAACGAAAATATCGAAAATTACTCGTTATCCTATATTTGCAGTAAAATCTAAAAACCTCTCTTTAAATTACTTCTTACTTATCAATCATTCAATCCATTCATCCTTCATCATTCATCATTAAAATTATCATTTTAAAATCTAATCACATTTTCTTTTAGCAAACATTTTGTTTAACTGGACTTACATCTAAAAAATTCTATAATCTATGCATGTTGGACTTATTAGAACATTTGAAGGATTCATGACGAGTTTTTCGTGAATTTTCATTACAAAAAATTATCTGTTATTTAGCACTTGGATTTGTGGGCTGATAATATTTGCGTAAACTCACACGATTGAAAGTTCCCAAGTTTTTGTTTTTATTTTTTGTATCTATTAAATTATATGCATTTTCATTAACTTTTTTGTTTATTTTGTACGGACCTTTAAACAAATGGAAGAATTTGTGTGTTAATTTATCGATAGCGGAGGATGGATATGGTACACGTAGTAAAACTAGATCTCCTTCATTTAAAATTACAGTTGAAATTGATTTTTGATTCCGGCTTCTATATTCAAAATTTTTCTTCAAGTTTTCTTTGGCTAACAATATTTTAATATCGTAACTATTTTCAATTCTGTCTGGAAATTTTACAATTTTTGTTAATTCATCATGCGCTGTTTTATTAAAATGAAGTTCGTATGGAATAAAACCGGTGCTATGGTGTGTTGTTAAATTTAATAATTTTTCGATTTCTTTGACATATTTTGCCCATCTAGTATGCTTATCATTGCAGAAGGTACGGAAAAATCTCCCCAGTTCTCTCATCACTCGTTCAGTAGGATTGGATTGTGGGTGTCTAATTGATGAATAGCAAACTTCTACTCCTTGTTTTTCTAATTCGACTTTCCATCTAGCAGCTGTGAATTGAGTTCCATTGTCGGATAGCAATCTTTTTGGTTTTCCTACGTTTTTAAAGTACTCGTTGATTATTTTATTTAATGCTATTGTTGTAGTAGCTCGTTTTATGGGGTATAACGTAACTAGTTTTGAAAATGCATCTATTGCAACTAACAAATATTGGACTCCCCCAATAGATCTCGGCAGAGGGCCATAGAAGTCAATTGTAGTCAATTCGTTCGGGTGATCAGCTGTTACCTGCTTGTACTTTCCTTGCATGCTGTAGGATAATGCCTTTGTTCTTTGACATGTGTCACATGCTTGAATACGTTTTTTGATACCTTCTCTCATTTTTCGCCAGTAATAATATCTGTTAATATATTGGTATGTTTTATATACACCCATATGACCTATTTTTTCATGTACAGAAATTACGAGTAAATCTACTATACTTTGTGGGATTACTACTCGCCAATTTTGATCGAATTTACTTTTATAAAACAACAAGTCTTCATGTACTTTGTAACAACCATCAGATGAATCTGTATTGCATTTATTTATGATATTTTTCAATTCCTCATCTTTTATTTGCAATTGTTTTAAATTTTTCAGGTTTCTTATCAACGTTGGATTCATTTTAATAGTTTGAGATGCGATTTTGTTTAGTTCGAGTTCTACATTATCTACTAGCAGTTGGTTTATTTTTGCTATTAGTAACTTGTTACGTTCGTTTGTACTTTGTTTCCCGTTGATATTTCGGCTGAAAAAATCTGCCACCACATTATCTTTTCCTTTGCAATGCTTGACTGTGAATGTGTACTGTTGTAAGATTACAACCCATCGTGATAATCGTGGACTTAAAAACGGTGCTGTATTTATAAAAGTTAATGCTTTATGATCTGTTATTATTTCAAATGGACTTCCAATTAACCAAATTCTAAATTTATCTAATGCATACATTATTGCCAGTAATTCCTTTTCCGTAGTTGTGTAATTTAATTCTGCTTTCGACAAACATTTACTTATAAGTGAAATAATTTTATGGTTATCTTCCTCATCAATTTGGTACAAAATCGCACTTATTCCAAGATCGCTTGCGTCTGTTTGTACTCTACATATGACGCCAGGTAAATAGTGATTAAGGGTTACACAGTTTATAAAACTTTCCTTTATCTTTTTAAATGCTTTCGTATGTTTCTCTGTCCATCTAAACGGTGTATTGTCTGTTAATAAATCTCTCAAGGGCGTGACATAGTTCGAATATTTTATGCTAAACTGCCGGTAAAAGTTACACGCTCCTAAAAATCGTTGTAAAATCAATTTACTTGTTGGTACTGGAAATTCTCTAATCACCTTGATTTTGTCTGGGTTGGGACTAACTCCCTCAGGTGTTATAACGTATCCGAGAAATGCGATTGACTTCTTACAAAAAAGTGACTTATTTAGACGAAGTGTAAAATTGTGTTTCATTAAACGATCAAATATTAGGCTTAGGTGTTTCATATGAGAATCAAAATCAGTTGAGGTTATTAAAAGATCATCTATATAACAAGTCAGAAAGGAGGTAAATTCATTACCTAATGCCATATTTAGGGCACGTATGAATCCACTTCCTGCCGTCTTGAGACCAAATGGAATTCTGCAAAAGTGGTATAAAGTGCCACCGTGTAAAAAAGCTGTATATTGACGTGAATTTCTCTCTAGCGGGATTTGCCAATATCCATGTGTTAGATCAGTAGATGTCATGTATTTTACACCATGATATTTTCTTAATAATTCATTTATTGGTGGTGGACATTCGTTATCAGACTCAATTATGTCATTTATATATCTGGCATCTAAACATAACCTCACTCCATTCTCCCTCTTTTGTACTATTCGCAATGGATTGCAGTATTGACTATTTGATCTTTCTATAATTCCTGCTTGAAGCATTTTCTTTATCTCTGCATCTACTGCTTCTCTAAGTTTAAATGGTACCGGGTATGATTTTTTAACGATTGGCTTGTCTTTTAGTAATTTGATAGAGTGTTCATAAATGTTTGTACATCCGGCTTTCTCTGAAAATAGTTTTTCATATTTAATTAGCAATTTTTCCAGCTCAGCTTTTTGCTCTTCACTTGTACCCATAAGATTATTCGCGATCGACCGGACAGATTCGAAAAAGTTTTGATCATTTGTTTGAGATCTTGTTACTTGAATTTGTTCTATTAAAATTGATTCGATATTTTCATCCAATTTATCTTTAAAAAAATTGTGATCTTCCGATTCTACTGTTTTCTGGCAAACTAAATTCTTTTTGTAAAAATTATGGTCTTGTGATTCTATTGTTTCTGCGTTATTTTGTTCATGTTCGTTTACATTTTGAAATACAGATTCATTACATTTTATATTATTTTTTACACACATCAAATTTAGATTTTCTAATTCATTATTTCTCGGATTATCTCTTTGATCTACCGATGCAATTTTATCAAATTCACTTATTGCTACACATATATTTTCCTTATCTACTAAAATATTTTTATCAATTTCATCATTTTCTACAAAGATATATTTTAAATTTATTTCTGTTTCTTCATCAATTTTATTCTCCTCTACACAATCAGATTCATTGTCAATTTGCATCACATTTTCATGTGTTTCTGACATTTTATCATCATTATCACATTCAGGATCTTTAGTTGTGATATTTTCAAAAACTGTTTTTATATCTTCATCATCATTTTTATTTTCTTCATTATTATTCTCTTTCTTTGAATTCTTTTTAAATATTTCTTTGCCTATTTTTTCATATTCTTTTTCTGAATCTTCAGTTCTTAAAATTTTGATATATATTTTCGCGTTTTGTGCAAATGAGCTCAACCTTTCCGCAGGTTCCCGGTCGTATGAGAAAAGTGGTGGAGCTATTACTTTACCTTTAATACTAATTGTTTTCTGACCGTAATCTAAAACTACTTTATTAATATCAAGCCAATCGTTACCAAAAATCACACTACTAGACAGATGCGGTATAATTAAAAAAGCTGTTGTGATTTTCTGCGATCCCATATGAACATCAACCAAAATTTGTCGCTTAACCGCTGTGGGCTTTTTCCCAATTGCTGGTAAAACTACTACATTTGTAACTGGTAGTTCATTTAAACTATGATTACCTTTGAGAGATTTATATACTTTTTCAGACATACATGTTACTTGGCTTCCTGAATCAAATAAAGCTACCATTCGATAATTTAACACATTTATTACTACATTTGGACCATTCGATAAGTTTTGTTTTACTCTTTCAATTTTTTCTTCAGCATCACCAATTTCGTGCATTAAGTCCTCAACTAAATTTGCATAATCCCAACTCGATGTCGGACTTATACACATCGAGCTGTTTATTAGTTTAAATTTCTATTTGGACTGGTTTGTAAATTATTGGTGTTAGTTTGCATTTGAGTTTGTAATGACTGTATCTGATTATTGGTTCCTGAGAAATAAGGTGGTGGATAATTGACGTTTGGTAAATTCATTTGGTTGCTTGTTGATGCTTGAACTTGCGGTTGATATTGCCATGGTGATAAGTTTGTACCAAATTGAGGATTTTGATAAAAGTTGTTTGCAGCATTTGGATAATTTTGTTGCCTACTTGTATTATTTATCTGTTGCTGTTGTTTATGTTGAATTTGCATGTTGTTTACATTATTCACTTGATTGTTGTTACTTTGATTTTGATATTTGTGTTTATTATTGTTTCTTTCTTCATAATTTACATCTAATTGCGATAAAGCTTGTTCTATTATTTTTGTATCCGCCATATTCACAGTTGCTAGAGTATCACGAATTTTATATGGTAATTGTTGGATAATGGTATAGTTTATTTCGAACTGGTCTAGTTTCGGTAATAGGTATTTTGCTTCCTTAAGCTGTTTAAAAAAATATGTTTGAAGTGAACCATCCTGTTGATTATACCGTCTTGAACTCCACTTTGTTTTGACTTTAACTTGGATTGGAATGGAATAAAATTTATTTTTAAAGGCTTCTTTAAAATCATTATACGTGTTGATAGTTTCTTTACTCGCTTCCCACCATATTTTTGCTCTACCTGATAATTTACTTTCGACTATCGACAATTTACACTCTTCCTTCACACATTTTAACCTGAAATAATTTTCCAAATTTTCCAAATATTCAATAGGATTTATAACTTCTTCATCTGTAAACTCGGGAGCTTTGGCATCAATGTGACTTCGTTGCAAACTTACTATTAACTCACTCACCGATATTTGATCGTTATTGGTAACTGGTTGTTGAACTGGATTCTGTATCTGTTGAAGAGCCTGTCTTTGTTGTTCGTTCTGGAGCTTCAACAATGCGACTTCGTTTGCCAGCTGTGCGTTAGTTGCTTGTTGTGCCTGTAGCTGTTCAATCGTATTTCGTAAACCCGCGAAACTCGCCATTTCCTCCTTCAAACGCTCCAGTTCTCCCTCCATCTCGCCTGTATTATTTCGTATTTGACTATTGCCTGCTTTTGATATGTCAGGTTCTGACCTCCTTGGTTTATTTGTGATCCTTGACCTAGTTTTAACAGGTGTTCTTTTAATCGTTGGTGCCATGTACTTTTGAAATTCTTATATTTCTATTTATCGCGTAATATATGTTTCTTACAATTACTACCTAAGGTCAATCATACAAACATTCAACGACGAAGTTTCAAATTTAATCCTATGTTTACTTTCTTTATGTCTAAACTTTATGTTCGGGCGCCATTTTGTAACGGTTTTTTTTTTTTGAGGTTCAACCGATACGTTTTGATTTTATGTTATATTAGAAATCTAGATATATTCAATAAACAAAATACATTAAATCAGGAGGAAACAATGTAGAACACAGATTTATTGAGTTTTGGTATAACCTTTTAAAAGAACAGGCAATCATAGAAAATCTCATTCACTCTTTCATTCACACGTTAAAATTACTCAATGCGATTACCGACGTTTTGTATATAATTATTCTGGTAAAATTTTTGTACCACATTAACGAAAGACTGGCTCTCTTTTCCTTTATGCTTCAAATTTAAAAATGATTCTAGTGAAAGAATGAATCTACTGACAAAGGACTCTAAATTATGGTGAGATTACAATAAAGTTAACAGACGAAGATATAAAATACTGACTTAAGAAGGCTATTACAGATTTGTGGCACAATCCACCTACAAATCAGTAATGAAAAGATGACTTAGCTCGGAATATCTCTGATGAAGAGAGGTGGCCTAACGGCTCCGTAGATGATCATGGATGTTGAAGTTCTTTGATATTCCTTTTATAGAATCGGTCTTCACCGATTATACTGCGTGGTCGTTCGTCGATCAGATATTTGGATTTGTTCTTTAGGCTCACAGGCTCCGAAAGATTCGGATTGCGTTGGGTTACACTTCTGGTATGAATCGTCGTCTTAATTTTTTTTTTTTTTGTTTCCCCTTTTTTTTTTTTTTTTTTTTTTTACTTGTTTTGTTTTCCCAAATGTTAACGAAATTATAAGAATGTGAATATGACAGGACTAGACTTTATATCGACCGTTCGCTTCGACCCCGGCTCGCAGAGAGAGAGAGTTACACTTATTTCACCGGATAGGTGATCTTGACCGACGTGACACCTAGAGTTAAGCGTTTGCCCTTTATTTTGAAACGTTGTATGTGCTTAAGGCGCGTACATACGAATTACTTTATATTCTATGTGACTCGCATGTAATATCGTTACAAGTGATTGAGGACGAGTGTGAATGAAACGAAATGATGTGGAGAGGGAGAGGGATAATGATTAACAATTTTTATTGATCTTGATGTGGCGATACAAACCGTATCGCAAAAGAACGTTACACAGACTGACTGTTTACAGAGCGAGAGAACACATAGATTACACTCATACATGATTTTGAGACAGTAGACAATACATGACATACAGCTGACAGGTTTTGAGTCGCGACACGGGCAATCGGCGAGATTTGACGCAGAGACGGCAAGTAAACACTGCACGCGAGTGTGCGTCCATGCGTGAGGACGATTTTGAGTGCCGCGAGACACACATTTAACTAATTCGATACTTTGCCGAAACAATAAGGTACGCGAAGTTTGGGGAAATTTTTCTGTAGTTCACTTATTTAATATTTTCAATAATGCGTCAAGAGCACTTTGATAAATTTCACATTTGATTGCCGATTCTGTTATTTTTTGATTAAATTCCTTATTTTTAGTAACTGCAGGATCTTTGAAAATGGCCATTACATCAGGATCAATATTTACATCAGGAATACTTTCAGGATCACTGTCGCTGTGTTGATCATCTGACGAGTCGTTAACTTCAGACTCAATTTCATTATTATGTTCTTCATCAGGTTCATCATTAGAACTTACGCTAGATACGTCATATGAATCATCGGAAAATGAAATACAATCGATACTACCTACATTTCTATCGATAGAAGCACTTTCAGAATCATATTCTACATTACTTGGATTTATATCGATGTCATTAGCATTGTTACGATAATGAATAGCATCAAAATTAACTTATCGCAAACCGTGTCTATCTGTGAAAACTTAATTTTTTAATGCGTATTCAAATTTTGTAACTGTAGTTCGTCTTCAGATGATGTACATTCTGTCGTTTTACGCGTGCTTGAACATTGTGACTCACAAATATTTATTGGTAAAGAAGATGAAGTTTGTGAACTTGCAGCAATGTCACGTATATCATTTTCAGCTTTTTCTTTTGCTAATCGACGAAGGTGTAGAGAACTTACAACTTCATCATCATCTTTGCGTCTTTTCATTGTCAATCCTGTTGAGAATGTTTCATTGACAGTTTTGTATAGGAGGTGTTACACGCCAATTCTCTTAAGGCAGCGCACAGTGTTAAATCACGTTATCTGTAACGTGTAAGATGCCTGCGCTACTTAAATGTTCATAACAATAATATTTTATCCTTAACTTTCTAATGGTTTCCGCAGTTTGACCGAAATTTTTCATTTTCATCTTAGATCGCACGCGCCCTTCGATAAGCGTGGAATCACATTTAAAATTTGTTCAATTCACTGGTTCTGAAAAAACGTGCACACTTGCCGGAAATTGTAGGATTGAGCAGGTTTCAGAAACGAAAAACCACTCGCCGGATAAGTACAGCTTTATCGAAGGTTTATTGAAAAAGCGCGAACGTGGATCACACAGAGTGCGAAAGGAAATGACCCCGCACGTTTTGATAGGAAAATTTCAGTCAATTGTTCTGAAATTTTGGGAAAATGCTGTCCTGGGTCCCCTGATCAAAAGTCTCCATGGCCACAAATCTGTCCGAATCCAACTTTTTGAGCTGCAAGCAATAGAACATAAAATATGTGATATTTCACAACATATATTCTGACTAAACAAACGAGCGAGATTCATTGTTGTTTGATTATTGTTTACATCGTTAGTAAGGGCTCTTACGCATAAGGTTTTATTCTCGATATCGGAATGCAACACGTCATCAGTTATGGATCGCTTTTATAGGAACGGATGAGATGGACAATATTGAAAACGACGAAAAACTGATTCAAGGTTACTATTGTACATGTCAATCTGGGGCAAGAACACTAGGTACTTGTGTCCATGTGGCTTCGGTGATTTGGTTCTTGAGCTATGCCCGATTTCAGGATATGCATTATCCATCCACAAGATTATTGAATGCAGTCATGAATACACAGGAAGCTGTCGAAATAGAAGATATTCAAATATGCTGGAATATACCTACTCATTAGTTTATATAAAAAGACGGAATAAAATTTATTTTGCAAAATATCACATATTTTATGTTCTATTGCCTGTAATTTCAGAGCAATTGACTGAAAGCCATTTTCCTATCAAAACGCGCGGGGTCCTTTGCTAATTATGGTTGCTAAAGCTATACGACTGATCGACAGTCTAGAGAGCTCCTTCTCGTACCTACTTCGCTGAGAAGACTGACTATTGTCAACGCTGACGATGAGAATTTTGAAATTTCGGGGATAGAGGAAAGTGAGCGGGGAAAACACATACAGACGCGACTTACTCTATTATACAAAAGCCACAGACACAACACGCGGCGCTTGTTCTTTACCCTTGGTTAACATGACCAATTTCGTGAAATAAGAACGCTACAAATTCAGCACTGCGTACAAATATTACGCGTAATGAAAAATAAAATTATAGTTTTAGTCTTAAAATCTGAAAGATCTTCAAAAACTGCAGTTTTTAGAAAACATGATTTGTCATCAATGATATTAGGTAATTAGAGTTTATAAAGGGGCACATATTTTTTAAGTCTCAGAGTAAAATTTCTAATATTTTAAAGAGATTTAGTTAAAACCAGTAAAATTCTCTACAAATATTTTATAAAAATTTCATTAATCTTTTTGATGACGAATTTGTCATATTTTATTAACAGTATTTCAAGAAGAAAAACCCGAATGAATGATTTTATGGATGATGAAAATATGCTTCTACTTTTGTATCAAATAGAATGCATCCGTGTATCTTTGCTATTAAAAAGGCATGCATTTCAAAATAAGTGTAATACGTTTTTACCTTTGTTGTGTGTCACGACAACTCAAACAACTTTGTATCATGAACAACAAAACAACAAAGTGACTAATGTATAAACTGTAGATAAAATTATTTATTTATTGATTATATATATATATATATATATATATATATATATATACCGAGACAATCTCTTGAAACTATGCATACCATGCGCATGCGCCAAATAATTCAATTTCATTGGTCGCTGAAATCGCCCCGCGGCGATGTTTTCGTCTGCTGAGCATGGCGCCAACGTACACGAAATGAAACAAAAGCTGTAAATCTCTCGCGCGTAAAGCCGTGGATTGAGGTTATGTTGCTGTTTACTTTTACGTAGCGTAAATTGTCACAAAAGAATAGTATCTTACAGCAATACCATGGTCGATATCGGAAAATATTCAACCTATGCAATAAATAATTCAACGAAAGAGCAAATATCAAATGATACAGAAATTGGATGTTATTTATAGGAAGAAAAAATCTAAAATTCAATGCGAAATGTCATTAACAAGTGGAAGTCTGGACAATCAGAGGTAGGTAAGTAAAAACAACGTTTATTGTGAACAGATTTTTTATTTACATCAAATTGAAAATACGTCTCATTAACGATTTAGGTTTTGTGCATTTTATTGGAAACTAGTTGAATCCAAAAATACCAAAAGATCCTGTTTGATAATAATTGTCAAAGCGGGAATGAATTTGTTAGGCCTAGAAGCATGTAGGTAAATTTCTAATTACGTGATCGTTGACTATTACAATATTTTAACATGGATTCAATGATGAAATCCTTTTTTTTTCCAGCAGGCTCGAAGTTCAAACTTTGATTAACACGAGGAAAATGATGCCTTACCTGATGGTCAAAACGTTCAGGTGGCAAGGATCCTGGTTTCTCGAGCGGTGCAATCATTATAACCATCGAACCTGATTGTTCCGTCAGACATCAGGTTCCAGAGTAAATTTCATCAGGCCATCGCCACCTTCTTAACATCAGTTGAGGCAAAATTGAAGAGCGGGATATACTACAGATCATAATGGCTGAATATACCATCATTTCACATTGATCGAGCCAATAGCGATAAGTTTGTTAGTCAACCGTTGCTGCCAATTCATTCTACCAAGAAATCATTCTGTGCACCATTGTAATTCAAGCATTATTATTGACCAGCATTGTTTTTCAAACTTTATGCCATTCAATTTGGTATCTTATTTTGACGCTTACTTTCACTCTCTTTGGCATTAAATTCAGATAAACAGTTTTTCAAGTCCTCAATTAGATTGTAGGGTTGAATTTTGTGAGGCAAACTGAATCAATCTGAATCTAGAATTGTGAAATAACTTCAGTTAAAAACGTCTTTCAATTTAAGGGAGCTTTCCAGTGTGAAATTTTCAAAAAATCGATTTTTTTTTTTTGGCTTTATCGAATAGTATACACTCTTCCGAATATTCCCTGAAATTTTCATGCCGAAATTCAGATTATTTCGGTTACTGTACAGCATTTTTTGGAAGAAGGCAACGGAGCGCTACAGCTGCCGCGTCGGCCGTCTGCCCGTGCGACTGTTATTTCCATTGTCTCGTTCCTACCTGCACGTACATGAACTTGGCTCGCCAATTGTCGAAAATGTGAATTCGGAATATTGCATAATTTGCCGCTAATTAGCCGTAAATTAGTCGCGCGACTTATTTTTTTGTCGCACTCAATTTTCAAAAAAAAAGCGGATGGCGTGCTAAATTCTTGAAAATCAATCAATCACTGTGTGTGGCAACTAGCCCCAAAGCACGTATTCTGCGGCAAGCAGATAGTAGAAATCGCTACGCAGTGTGCTGTGTGCACCTTCAATGAAGGTTACGACTCAATTTTAAAAATTTTGAAGACGATGGGATGCACGATAGGGCCGAGCGCCGCACATTTCGCCGCTAAGTACAAGAATGCGCGCATCATCCAAGCAAACCGCCGGGCGTCCTTGGATAGCAAAGAGACGAGGACAGCTCGTCGGACTGAACAATCCATTGAGCACGATCTTTTCGAAGAAGCAGAAGGGATATTGTATGGACCTGGCATCGCTGATTGACCGTAAGTAAACGATTTACCTAAAATTTCCTCACTTGAAACTTTGAACGCGTTTTTCTCGAAACAGCATTTTTCAAAACGGTGTCCAACTTGGAGGGCAGAGTTTTAAAGCTATCAAGTTGAATTTTTTACACAATATTCTTAGCGTCATTGTTTATCGTGCTATGGAAGCTTTTTTTTTTTTTTTAGACATCATCCTATTTTTTTGTAAAAACAACTGCCAAAAAAAATGCTAAAATCGATACTTTTTGTTCAAACCGGCGCCATTTTTGCAAAAAAAAAAAAAAAAGAAAAAAGCCTCCATAGCACGAAAGCCAATTATATACCGATCAATAATCTTTTTGTGTTTTTTGTTTCAGATCAAAATTGTGACCCCCAACGTGGACACCACATCCAAGTGCATTTTCTGCAACAATTGTTTCATCATTTTCATAGATATTAATTGATAAATAAATCGATCTTTAAAAAATTGTTTTGTATTCTTCAATACCCAATTAATATACAAAAAAAAACCAGACCGATTAAATTATTTTTTCTTTAAAAAAAAAAATCGCGAAAAACAGCGATTTTTCGGGCTGTCACACTGGAAAGCTCCCTTAATCTTAGTTGACGGTGTCATCTGGCTAGCTAGTTGCACGATAACTTATAACCAAATTCAATTTCACACTCTTTATAGGGTCCTACGCTAAGATTGAAAGCTTGTGAATCTCTATTCACCGTAATTATTTCTGCGTTTTATGTTAGCATTGTCTGGAGCAAAAAAAATCTCATTTTGAGATAGGAAATGGAATCTGAAATACAGAAGTTATTCAGTAGCACGAATTGAAAACCAAGAATTTGTTCATGGTTCCTGTAACAAAGGGACTCTTTCCACGTATCCTTGTTACAAGGTGATGTTCGGAGGACTATGCACAAGATATTGTATCGGATAACATTATTTGGTGAAAAATCTTCATGAACTTCGTTAAAAATCAGATATTCATTTATTTTGATGGAACATGGGATACAATCTTGAATCTGATAAGTCAATATCTTCGTAATAATGTTCTGACATTACTATAAAACATGATTGTCCTTGAAGCTAATTGTGACGTTGGGGCGCATTTTGAGAAAGTCGATTTTCAACTTGTGTCACAGGATGTGATCTACGTTCCTAAGTTCTGCGCTTCAGATAAGATTTTCTTTGTTTCGAACCGCACTAACGTGAAATACAAAATCATTTCAATAACTTTGATATTACTTGAATTTTTTATTTCAGTATTAGGTTCCCTTCATTTATTTAATCGAACATCATTGAAAATTTGCGAAATGAACTCTGATAATCATTGGAAAATTTTTAACAGTAGTAGCAATAATTCATTAATCGGAAAAAATACATTGACTACCGACTGTTTGTAAATTTTGTTGAACTATTTTAGAGAAAAAATCAGATTTACAGTTCTATTACAGATAGTGAGATATTTGAATTTCTTGAACGCTCGGCTTAATGTCTTATTTTCAGAAGTGATGAAATTCAATGTTACCACCTGAAATCACAAGAGAGTGAGAAAGTTTCTCAGTTGCTTGGAAGTGGCGATGATCTTTGTACGTGTGATGAATTGAATAGGCAGATAACAGTAAACATTAGAGATGTAATTATTTTGACCGTATCACCTGTTGAAAAAAAAAATTTCATTGTTATTTCTAATGTAAGAAATAATCAAAGTGATCAAATAAAGTGTTCCCACCTAACTGCTGCGTTTCTTTTTCTTCCAAGCACCCAACATTCAAACAGATTTCTTATTTCAGTCGAATGAAGCCAATTTTCAAAGAGCATTAGCATCAACTTTCCGAGTCACTACCTCGACTGTTCGAGATTATAACTTCAAAAATTTGTATGAACTACGTCGCCGCCAGAAACAGAGTTTGACAGCAGAAATTCGGAGTGGCCAGCCTGCCCGAGCAGCCGATAAAACTTGCGCATGTGCATTGTTTGTATAGTTTCTTTTGGATTATAAGTAAAAACAATGGTTAATTGCACGAAGACTTTTATTAAAGATAAGTATTTTAATAGGTTTACATAGGTAACGCACACTATTTTTAATAGAACAGTACTCGCAGTGTTACCAGCATAGAAATATAAAAGGAAAAGAACATACACCTATTACATTGTTACCAACACCCCCCCTCAATGTAATATACCCTTACAATAGATATTTATTTATAAACTTATTCATACAGACCACAATTTTTAATAAACCTTGATAGTAAATTTTTATTTAACGCTTTTGTGAACATATCTGCGGTTTGGTTTTCAGTTTCAATATATTTTAAAATTATTTTTCCGCTTTTGATCAACTCCTTCATAAAATGAAATCTTATATCAATATGTTTTAATCTTTTAACACTTTCAGTGTTCGCTACCATTATGGCACTCTCATTGTCACAAAACATTGTGACAGGACACACTTTTACAATATTGAAATCTTTAAGCAAGCTAATTAGCCAGCACGCCTCACTAGCAGCCATACTGATGGCTATGTATTCTGACTCGGTAGAAGACAGACTGACAATGGCCTGTTTTTTTGAAGACCAAGAAATTAAACAATCTGCAAACATGAAACAATAGCCAGTTGTCGACCTTCTATCCTTCAAATCTCCTCCCCAATTAGCATCACAATATCCCAATAATGAGTTGCTATTACATTGGTAAACAAGTTTGTAATTAGTAGTATATTTTACATATCTTAATACTCTTTTTAATGCAGTTAATAATGCATTATTTGCATTATTTTGGTACCTGCTTAACATTGACATAACAACACACAAATCAGGCCTTGTCCCTGACACTGCATAAGACAAGCAACCTATAATTTGTCTACATTTTCTTTCAATGTTTTTATCAATTAGAGACTCGTTTTTTTCTTCTAATATTTTAGTGTTAAAGTTCAAATCCATTGGTGTACATATTTCTTTACAATTTTGCATTTCAAATTTTTGCAATACATTTTCCAAATATTCCTTTTGATTTAATTCAGTAATTCCTGTATCTAAATCTTGTTTTACATGAATACCTAAGAAGTTTGAAACTAACCCTAAATCCTTCATTTTAAATTCATTATTCAATAGTGACTTAAGATTACATATTTGTTTTTTATTATTACCAAACATTAGTAAATCATCTACATACAGTAAAACATATATTTTTGCATTACCTTCACATTTTGTGTACAGCCAAGGATCACTTTTTGATTTTATAAAACCTTGTTTCATAATTACTGAATTAAATTTATCATTCCAGTATTTTGGTGATTTTTTTAACCCATACAGATATTTATTTAACTTAACAATCTTTTTATTGTCGCAATATGCACCTTCTGGTAATTCTAAATACACTTTTTCATCAATATCTCCATATAGGAAGGCTCCTGTAACATCCATTTGACTAATCGGTAAATTTAGCTTTGCTGCTATACAAACGAATAATCTGAAAGTTGACAATTTAGCTACTGGTGCATATATATCACATAAGTCCATTGTATCACACTGCTCAAAACCTCTCGCCACTAATCTAGCTTTATACTCTACATTATTATTCGAGTTTTTGATTTTAAATACCCACTTACTACCTACTGTCCTTTCAGTAACAGGTTCTTCACAAACAGCCCAAGTGTTGTTTTCTTTCAAAGTTTTTAATTCTCTTTGAACTGCTTCTTGCCACTTATTTGCGTCTCTTCGTTGCATGGCATCTTGGTAAGTCTTTGGTTCATTTCCTTCGACATAGACATGATGACATTTGTAAAATGACGTCTGTTTCCTTATTCTAGAACTCTTCTCACGGGTCGGTCTTTCTTCATTATCATCATAGCTGGATTCTTCATCACTGGAACATGGTACATAGACACTGTCACCTTCACTAGATACGTTGAAGGTTTCCTCTTCCTGTACAGGCGGTTCTTCATTCTCATTTTCCATCCTTTTTTCTTCATCTTCATTCTTCTCTTCTCTGTCTTTAGTATGCCTTTGACTTGTCTCTTCCTTCTTCTCCACAGTATTATCCAGCATGACTAATTGCTCCTTCTGTTTCATCCCTTTTTCTAGAAATACAATGTCTCTTTTTACTTCAACGCTATTCTTTTCCGAGAAGAATATTCTGTAGCCCTTGACATCTTCGCCATACCCAACCATGACTCCTTTCTCTCCTTTAGGGTCCCATTTTCTCCTCTTCTCCTTTGGAACATGGACATACACAGGATTTCCGAAAATTTTAAGACCCGTTATATCAAATTGTTTGCCTGTCCACGTTTCATATGGGGTTTTTCCTGTTTCGTTGCTTTTACTTGTTCTATTTATCACATATGCTGCAGTATGAACAGCTTCTGCCCACAGCTTCTTGGGCAAACCTGCTGCACACAACATTGTACGTGCTGATTCTATTAGAGTTCGATTCTCTCTCTCTGCCTTGCCATTTTGTTCAGGTGTATATGGCACTGTGGTTTGATGGGTTATTCCGCGTTTCTCGAACAGGTTTTGCAGTTCTTTGTTCACAAACTCTAATCCATTATCGCTTCTAAAGCACAGTACTTTGTTTTTGGGTACATTTTCGGCCTTGTACAAAAACTTCTCAATACACTTTCTCACTTCATCTTTGCCTTTTACAAAGTACACTGATCTGTAGTTTGAGTAGTCATCTTTAAGAATAACAAAATATCTGGAGCCTCCCACGGATGGTACCTCCATGGGTCCGCAAGTATCTGCATGTATCAACTCACATGGCTTACTCGTTTTATTTTCACTGGCACTGAAAGGCAAACCATGTATTTTGCCCTCCAAGCAACCTTCACACTTAAAGTCCGCGTCTTTTACTTTAATGTTGTTGTTTTTAAGCACTGTTCTCACATACTGTAAGTTTTGATGAGCAAATTTTTCGTGCCACTCTTTAAGTCCCGATTTCACTTCAGTCGCATTTGCTATCTCACACTTATAACGCACGTCCATATAGTACATATCTCCGTTACGACACGCTACGGCACACACAGTATTTTTCTTGTAAAATTTACACAAGTTATTGTCCACTTTCACAACATAACCTCTTTCTGTCGCGCATTTGACAGAAAACAGGTTTGTTTTTAATTCCGGAACGAAGAGTACGTTGTCTATGGTTGTGTTCACCCATTCGCGGCCATTAAATACCTCTAGCGCCACCTGTCCGAATCCGAGTGCACTAATTTCCTCGCCATTTCCAATGATCACTGTTTTATTGTTCGACGATAAATATGTTGTAAATAGGTTGCGATCACGGCACATATGTTGACTAGCGCCCGAGTTCACTAACCACTGAGATTGTTGGACGTGTCTATTCATATTCATCACCATAAATGCGTTACTTTTACTGTCTTTTTCCCAATTCTTCTTGAAATAGCACTCACTTTTAGTATGTCCCACTTTATTGCAGTAATAACACCTTTTTACCGGTCTATTGGCGTGTCCCGAACCCTTGTTTTGATTACACTCACTTTGATAATGTCCCAGCTTATTGCATTTATAACACTTAATGTTTTTCTTAGCTACAAACGCCGATGCTGATGAGTTTTGAGGCTCCTTTTCGTTTATTCGTTCCTCTTCTATCAATAATCTCGCGACGAGATTATCTAGCGTTTGTTTCTCGTCCGGCGCGGACTCCCACGCCGACACAAAGTGCTTATACGCATCTGGAAGTGACATTAGCACTTTTGTTATGACGAACCTTTCTGAAATGTCTTCTCCCATCTGTTTGAGCTGGTTTCTTAATTCTTCTATTTTAGATAAGAATGTAGACATCGCGGTGCCCTTCTCGTACTTATATTGAAAGAAACGTTGTTAAACTATATGGATACTTGTTTCAGATTTTTGCTCATACACACTCGCAAGTTTTCGTCCCATTTCCGCTGACGTAGTACAAGTTATGATATGCATCATCACGCTTTCCGACATCCTTGTAACAAGCCATGATTGAGCCTTCGCGTCTTTCTTTTCCCATGCAGCCTTCTCTCCCGCCGCCTCTGGTTTCACACTTCTCCCGTCTGCGACCTCTAGCAAACCTTGACCCCGTAGTGAAACGACGGTTTGAAACTTCCAAATATTCCAGTTAGATGCTCCTTCGAGCCTTGTGTGCGTCTGGAGTCTAAAACTATTGTCATCTTCCATCTTCCTGTTCGTCCCGACCTTGCTTGTTGCTTACTCGCTCGCAAGTATTTTCGTTTTCTAACCTCAATGCCACGCACTCAGCGAAAAAAAAATTTCCTTGACGAAACAGTTGCTTTTTACTTTTTCTTAGGTTTATATGTCTGAGCCCATAACCTTTTGGATTATAAGTGAAAACAATGGTTGATTGCACGAAGACTTTTATTAAAGATAAATATTTTAATAGGTTTACATAGGTAACGCACACTATTTTTAATAGAACAGTACTCGCAGTGTTACCAGCATAGAAATATAAAAGGAAAAGAACATACACCTATTACATTGTTACCAACAGTTTCAAGAGATTGTCCCGGTATATATATATATATATATATATATATATAATTAATAAATAAATAATAATTTTATTATTTATATATATATATTTTTTTGGAGAACTTTGAAAAATCTTCCGAGTGTCTCTCAAAAATGACCTCGGTAAAATATGAGCTCCGAATATTGATATTTAGAGGTGGCGATTCTCAATTTTCTATTTCCCATTTAAATAACATGGGAAAGAATTTTTTAAAAATTTAGAATTTCATTGCTCGAAAACGAATCAGTCTGAAGATATGAACAAAACACATTCTTGTAGGAAATTTCAAGCTCTACAAAAAAGATCTGAATAAACATTTGCGTGAGGTAAGTCGTTTCGGAGTTATCAGGCCTCAAACATCGTACCGTTTGAAATAATGATGTTATTAATTTACAAATGCTACAAAACTGACTCATATCATAGATTGATGAAATTTAATAATTAACATTTCATTGGAAGTCTATAGTTTCAATTTTGAAATCAATAATATTGTGTATTCAAGTGATATGAGTCAGTTTTGCAGCATTTATAAATTGATAATATCATTATTTCAAACGGTTCGATGTTTGAGGCCTGATAACTCCAAAACGACTTACTTTACGCAAATCCTTATTCAGATCTTTCTTAGTTATTTTGACGATTTTTTCGTGGGAGCTCTATGGGACTTAAAGACTCGAATCAAACGGCATTCCTCCTCTCTGACCTTGTATTTTAAGGAAAAAAATAGTTTTTAACACTAAAGCAAAATCCAGTTTAATTAGGACCCTTTTCATGAACTACTATTATAGCAAAATTTTGCATAACTTTGAAACGCTGCCAAGTCAAGAATTTTCCAAGTAGACGGCCAATCGACGGCTCAAATTTTTCGTCTAGGTATACTTTATCACTACCCACACGAATTATTATCAATTCGTTCCTTTTTATATACGGCCTCGCAAAACCAATTGATGTCTGAAAAATCGCTGTTATAAGATGGCTGTAACTTTTTTCTATCAATTCAATATCGCTTCAAATTTTCAGGGAAAATACTTCATTCTTTTCCCAAACAACGCTGAAAATTTCCAGCTTGGAGTCGAAGTTGTTAACGAGCTCTGAATTTTCAAAATGTTCAAGTTTCCCACATAATATTTCGTATTTCATGGCATGATTCAAATTCACAGCTCGTTAATGCCATGAAATACGAAATATTATGGGGAAACTTGAACATTTTGCTAATTCATAGCTCGTTAACAACTTCGACTCTAAGCTGGAAATTTTCAGCGCTGTTTGGGGAAAGAATGAAGTATTTTCCCTGAAAATTTCAAGCGATTTTGAGTTGATAGAAAAAAGTTACAGCTATATGATAATATCCTACATGTATACATACTCACACCACCGTAATTAGGTTTTTTATAATCTCATGTTATATTAAAATTCACAGATAATATATATCCAAAGTTATTTACAGCAATATTTCCTAAGAATATGTCTAAAATCCAAAAGAAAAAAATATATTGTAATATTAAAAATCTAATTACAGATTCGAATTGTTGAGAAAAAAATAGCACAGTTCGACAGAAAAAAAATGTACGATTATTATTAACGGAGTTATTGAGTTGTTAATTAAGCGGTGAGAACAGCCGGGCGCGCGAAGCCTCGAGCCCCCCACCACGCCGCCGCGCCGCCCAGCTTCATTCCGCCGACTAACGCCGCTCGACGAACGTTCAGAAATTTTTTTTTACTAGATACAACACACCTAGAGATCTGAAAAAATTCACGGTGATGCCTTGGGGTGTTGCGAGATAGCAGATTTTCTTCCCCCTCAATATTAATCACAACAACAATAAACAAAATAACACTTAAACACCGTTATCTCCGGTTCTCGTCAAGATATTCATGTTTTTTTTTTTTAAATTACTCGTATGATGAAGTGCAAGTACAATCCATCATAATATTTACAAAAATATGAATATTCTCAGAGAGATCTCTATTTGTTTGAAAGCAAAAAATTTCAAGTCGCCCAAAAATTAAGATTTTCGAGTATAAAATTAATTTTTTTTTTTTCACTTATGGAAAGTACTAGTAACGAACTGACTCCATGATTTTTTGGCAACCCGTGGGCCAATCACATAAGAAAGGGCAGACGATATACGGATTTTGGCTTGTCGCGGATAGTCGCTCAACTATATAACACAGCCAAAAAAGCCTTGCACGATAATTTTGAAGACACTTCATATTACCTGTACCATGAGTTTCAAAGCCATACGTTGTTTATTCATCAATTTGTAACAAGAAATGTAAAATTTTTTTTTCCACGGCATTTTGCATTTTGCTACTAAAATAGAGGAAATTGATCTCACGACAGCTTGTTTTATCGAGAATGATGAGACGAACAACTTTTGTTTGAACAGTTTTCGTGTATGACCCATAACGAAGACGTTATTTAACAGAATGTGGGGTCTCGAAAGTTTGAACAATCGTTACGGACAAACCCGGACCTATCTTTTTGAGGCATGGGTGAAAATATGTTCGTCCGTCTCTAATGAACCTATAAAAAAATCGGCTAAGCTACGTTATTCCAGAATAGAACTTAATCTTATTCTCCTGGACTATTAGTGATGATTGACTATAGCGAGGAAGCGGGATGATTGTTAACGGTAGATTATAGTTGATTATCAATAAAGAATACTTTATGAGAGGAAGGTACAGAGTTGATACGATCTGTATCGCAAGAGAAGAGAGCGATAACTGACGATTTACAGGCGAGAATACACATTGATGATACACATACATGATTTTGAGACAGTAGATAATACATGAGATACAGCTGATTTGTTTTGCGTCGCAGCACGAGCAAGCGGTGAGATTTTACGCAGAGACGGCAAGTAAACATTGCACGCGAGTGTGCGTCCATGCGTGAGGACGACTTTGAGTGTGCGAGAAACATTTAACTTATTCGATACTTTGCCGAAACACATCTATAGGTTTTGTTCCTTGTGTTATTTTCAAATGTTCATCTTGTCTTAATTTGAACTCTTTTATTATATCAAGTCCAATAAGGAAGTCATATTCAAAATTTTTCTGATCTATTACGTGGACGTCCATATCTTTTTCTATATCCAAATTTTTATTCTTATGTTGATCACGGCTTGTGGTCATTTCACGCTATTAATCGTAAGAAATGTTTCGGTATTAGTCTGGGCTGACTTTTTTGGTTTTATCCTTATTATTCTTGAACTTATTAAAGAAAAGTTTGACTCAAAATCGTAAACTGCTTCTGATCCTAGAGTATTGTTCAACAAAATCTTTATTGTGATTAATGGTGTGACTATTCGTTTTTTTCCTCATCAGCGTATGAATCCATCTGTAGAAACGTGTTGTTAACTAGTTTTGTTAACTTTTTCTCTTCTTTGTCATTCTCTTTGGATTTAAACCAGCAAGTATCTTCATTATGGTATCGGTTGCCTTTGTGTCATTTCAAACATATCTCACATGGTAGTTTTTGGTTCAATCTTTTAGCGTGGTTATTATTTGTTTCTTTTTTATACTCCAAATTCTTATTTTTTACTAAATATCCATATTCACCGAGTTGATTGAAAAGGTCCTCTGATTCTGTCAGGTTTTTCTTTCAATCTTATTTAATACATGTTTCGGTCGAACTGTTCCCATTAAATCTATTACAGTAACTCTATCCATAGATTTTCTGACTTCACGTAACAATCGTTTTTTTTTCATAGCATAATCGACTAGTGAATCTTCTAGGTATTTAAAAGATATAGCATACTCTTGTTTACATATGTTTCATAGAATTTTGTTTTCCATGTATTCCAATCTTAATCTATTGTCTTTTTAATTGACATAAAACTATACCAATCCAGGACATTTTTGTCAAGGAAATTTTGAAGCATTTCAATTTTTTTTTTATCTTCCGTGATTTCAAATCTTTCACATTCTTTTTCAAATGATTCTAACTATTGTTCTGCGTTAAAATTCTTACTCAAATATTTATTTATTGTATACTTTTTAGATAATTTTTTTAAATTCATTGGATTTTTTTTTTCTGTTTCTAACATTTGTTTTAAATTTTCAGTGAGTGTATCTGTATTTTGAGGTACTTGGTGTTCTGTCTCTACTTCTTCTAGCAAATAATCTGAGAAGCACATGTTCCCACTTTTGTTTATTTATGCTTGTTCAATTTCAGGTGTAAGTGTTACCCATACCTTTCTTTTCCGGTGTCGTTTTTCATAGCATTCTTCACTTTTGTGAAAATCTCTGTTCAAATCAATTCTTTATGCAGTGGTGCTTGCTGTAATTCTAATGGAATATTGTAGGTTAGGTTTTCTTCCGACGTAATTGAGGTGAAGCAGCATAGGTTCGTCTTTCCATTCGATGATCCTTTCACGGTGATTTCAAGCTGAAGACGTGGCATTGTAGAGTATTTATAGCGAATTGTCGTTTTGGAATGGTTAATTCATTCCTTGTATTCAAACTCTCTCGTGAATAATCAAACTATTGCGTTGCTGTAAGAACAAGTAGGTTTTATTAGAATCATGTACATTATTTACATGAACTTCAATTTCCATTATCACAAGTATTACCTGTAGGAATAAGAAACGACAATTAAGCTATATATTCACTATCAGAAGTTTCTTTAATACAGTTTTAATAATTTGCATGAACTCTTTTGAGAACCTTTCTCTCTTATGCAACTTGGCCCACTGCCCCTGCTCCTGCTCTGTCTTATTTACTCTCTCATATCGAATCATTATAGCGTGCGCTATTCAAAACGCACTAATAAAATACATTAATTTATTACATATGAATAAATTATGTGTGTGCTCTGCATGTGTTCGAAGAACGTGTGCGGGAGTAGGATAAAGAGGCTTCTAGAAGACGAGTGCGGAAGTGCGAGTCATCAACGCCGACACGAACAATGCTGTGCGTTGGGTGCTTCTGGCTTCCACGGCTCTGCCCGGCGGAGAGCTCGACAACACTGACGCATATCAGGTAACATCGATGGAAGACCAGCCTGGAATTCACTAAGATCATGCGGCCCCCTCCATCTGCAACACGTGGACTGGAGGGTCACCGTGTTTATGGAATTGAATACTTTCGTTAAGGACCTCCGTTCCTGCCCTCTCTGTTAGCTTACCGTGCCAAGCGATAACCGGCCGAGGCACGCCACCAAGTGCCGGAAGATATACGAAGACGTGGTGAAGAACGCACAGAGTGGACGACCATCCGCGGCAGAGGCAAAAGAAGCGCCAGGGTCATCATCACCTCCAAAATCAACTGAGGCGGTGGCCACAGCCGCCCTGCCAAAGCTAATGGAGGTGTCCCTGCCTGCGACGATGATACCCGCGGGAATGATAATTCTGGGGGGAAAAGTAAGGCGCGGAGTTTGCCCGACATGCGTAGAAACGGCGGCTGGCCAGCACTGGGAGGAGTGCTACCTCGAGCGCTACGTATCAAACCGGAGGCCGGGAGGCAGCTACTGCACCCTCTGTAGCCTGAGCGTTGGTGAGCGACCGTGTCCCCACGCGGGTCACTGCGTGGAGGCCTTCGATCGATTCCTTAAGACGAAAATGGACCACACCAACACAAATCGCGAAGAAGGGCCGCCAACCAGACCGGACAACGCAGGAAGGACAACAACGTTCCACCGCCGCGCTACTGTTCCGGGGAAAGACAAGGGTGTCCAAACAGCGTAGAACACGAAGGAGAAGGGAGTGCAGACAGAGCCGATAATAATTCAGGTCAGTGAAGAAGCTCCCTTCCTAATCGATTACAGGAAGCTGGGCAAGACCATGGCCCCCGCGGTGCGGTCACGCATCATGGGGGCGTTGGGTCTTGCTCCAGCGTGAACTCGAGATGCTCCTCGAAACCGAGGATGTGGAACCGGCGGAGGTCGAGGGGAACCTCATCGAATGGGAAGAGCCATCGAGCGGGACACCACCTACGACCCCTCTCTAGGATAAACCTTGCGGAGGCCTTGCAAGGTGAACCCGAGGAGGAGGTAGACCCCAGGGATGCTGCGTCCACCGAGGATCAAAACGAAAGTGACAACGCAGTCGGCGAGACGCGAGGTTAACCAAGCGACAAACCAGCGGCGCAGTAACCAGGAAAGTGAAAGTGAAGGTGATTGACAAAACGTGTCGCATGTGTGTGGGTATGAGCATGTGTGCGATGTACGGAAGCTGCTAATTTCGATTAACCAAGTATCATGTGGTCAAGGGTAAG
The DNA here is from genome assembly GCF_021901495.1 of Neodiprion virginianus. NCBI lineage: Eukaryota > Metazoa > Arthropoda > Insecta > Hymenoptera > Diprionidae > Neodiprion > Neodiprion virginianus. The sequence goes on along the minus strand of NC_060880.1, from coordinate 10,750,187 downwards.
CCGTCCCTCCAGTGCTGGTGTCACCGTTGGCCCGGCGCACTGAGTCGATGGGGGCATCGACACCTAAGGGGGGAGGGATGTCACGTCCGCCGTCTGAACACATACATATGAATATATTATTATTCTGATGAAAATTACTTTTAATGTTGACGAGGAAGTATAAACTTGAATCTGGGAATTATTCTCAAACCACAATTGAATTCATATAATATAACTCTCTTGTAATTCTGTTCGTGGCACGACCAAAGCACAGCGGTGCAGTTGACCGTTGCATCGTCAGCGTTCCCGCGCCGGCTGGATCCCGGGTATAATCAACACCAGGATGAGGCGAGCGCGAGATCACACGCTTCGAGGATGAGCATCGCGAGGCGAGCCTTTGTCTCAAATTTCCGAAGTCGACGAAAACCTTGCTCGCTGTCCGACGCTCAAAGGGTGTCGTACGAGCGAGCGAAGTCAGTCCCATTAGAGAAAGAGTCAAACCAACGTCAAAGAAACCAGGCTCCTTCAGAAGATATCGCGTAAAGAGTATATCAGTCTTTGAGCGTCACCGACGATTAAGGAGATAATTCCTCTAATTCTATACGCGATGTCCAAAGCGTCTCGCGTCGTGACGTTAGCCTTCCGAAACTAGACATTGAGTGTTAAAAGCTGTGCCACGAACTCCTTAGAGACGTGTAGAGTTAATCGTATGTGAGTGTAATGGTGTGTGTGAGCCATTCTGCGGATTCGGAATTGTAACCACCGAAGGGTAAGTGTGTGAGTGTGAACATCTAGGTTCAGAACATTTCGTAACGCTGCTTCCTCGTCTCACATTTTCGCTTGCTACTTTCATTTGTCTATTCATTGAAGCTTGTATTCCATAATCATTTCTAATGATATTGATAATGAATCCTCCACCCAATTTCCAGGATCGCCCTGTAGAGGACGATCACCTACTTATCCACCTAAAAATGAAGACAAATCTCTAGGCTTCTCGTAGAGGGTTGAGTAGTCGCGTGCGAGACCGTTCCGCACATGACGCGTCGCGTGACCAGCATCGAGCCAGCTCTGCAAACACGAACATCGTGGCCTCGTCCAACCGACAAGATATATCCCCAAGCCAAGGGCTAAGTCTCAACAGATCGCAGCGTGGTAACTACTCTATCGAGTACAACATCCCGCCAGGTACCTAAGTCGTCTGCAGACGATTCCGAGTCTCGACATAGAACTAGATGACCCATGACCGACCGTTCGAGGCCAGTCCGACGAGCGGGAAGATTCCGACGAAGGCCGAAGAGCCCTCCCGGCAAACAGGGCTCGTACGACGACCGGTTCGTGGACCGGCCACCTGGTAAAGTCACATTGTTTTGAGCCTTTCGGCCCACGAGACTCCTAGATATATCGTTGCTCCCTTCAACTAGAGAGGATACGGCCTTCGAGACGTTGAGGCATAATCCCACGGATGGTAGCTTCGCACCACCAACCGCTCGACCGAGTCCGTGAACCAAATGTTCGAACCTGCGGTTCCTCTCGTACTGAGCAGGATGACTATTGCAAGGACGAGTCATCAGTAGGGTAAAACTAACCCGTCTCACGACGGTCTAAACTCAGCTCACGTTCCCTATTCGTGGATGAACAATCCAACGCTTGGCGAATTCTGCTTCGCAATGATAGGAAGAGCCGACATTGAAGGATCAAAACGGGACGTCGCTATGAACGCTTGGCCGCCACAAGTCAGTTATCCCTGTGGTAACTTTTCTGACACCTCTTGCTGAAAACTCTTCAAGCGAAAAGGATCCATAGGCCATGCGTTCACAGTCTCTATGCATACTGAACATCGAGATCAATCGAGCTTTTGCCCTTCAGCTCTACGCGTGGTTTCTGTCCTCGCTGAGTTGGCCTTAGGACACCTGCGTTATTCTTTAACAGATGTACCGCCCCAGTCAAACTCCCCGCCTGGCAGTGTCCTCGAATCGGATCCTGCGGAAGTATAATCGACGATTGGCCGAAGCCTTACGCCACTCTTACACGCTTCGCTCTAGAACACCGTGACAGTCGGGACGAAAGTCCTCGACGCACGCGCTCCGCCTAACCGAGTAAGTAAAGAAACGATGAAAGTAGTGGTATATCACCGGCGATGTTGCCACCTCCCACTTATACTATGCGTCTCATGTCTCCTTACAGTGCCAGACTAGTGTCATGCTGAACAGGGTCTTTTTTCCCCGCTGATTTTTTCAAGCCAGTTCCCTTGACTGTAGTTTCGCTAGATAGTAGATAGGGACAGTGGGAATCTCGTTAATCTATTTATGCGCGTCATTATATGACGAAGCATTTGGCAATTTTTTTTTTTTTTTTAATCAATTGTTGTGTTTGTGGGTTTTTTTCTCTTAATTATGTGTGCAATAGTTTAATGAACAAGAACTTTACCTTCATTCATAGGCTATAATTACAATTAGCACGTGGCGTCTTATTAATTATTGTTGGTGTAATTGTGGAATTGGTCTTTCTTGTATGCCGATCACTGAGCAACTGCTTCTTCGCGCTCTTGTGACTCTAACCCCAGTTTGAGCTGAAAACTCAGAAATTACGGAATACAATAATGAAAATTTGAAGAGTTTCGAGCGAGGAGAGAGTAATTGTGAGAAACTACATTGGTACACGAAAATGGGAATATGGCACAATAGAAAAAAGAACTGCTTTATTACATCGTCTCATTGAATTAGACGATGGTCGTGTTTGGAAACCACATCTGAATCAAGTAGCTAAAGCAGGCGAAAAGACTAGAATGCAAAATTTGAATTAAGTAGAGGAGTTTGATTACTTTGTTGAGTGAAATGAACAAATTTGTGTCAAACAGACAAAGAAAAAGAAACCAAAAGTTACAAATGTAAATCGTCAACATAGTCCTAGAAAACTAAGGAATAGAGATGCTTTAACTCCGCCGATACGTCACCCCGAAAGAGAAAATCAAATCACTATTGATCACGAATCGTTCAGCTCGGCCATTTGTTAAAGGATTATATGGAGCTGTAAGTTTTGATTGAATTAAAGTTTTTTCTAGAAATTTTTTAAATTCAGCCGACGTAAATGTACTTCTATTATCTGGCACCATGATTTTGGGCAAACCAAACGTTCAAAAAATTTATCATTTTTCTATAGTTGTACCGGCCGTCATGTTTTTAACGATATAAATTTCTGGCCACTTGCTATACGCATCTACCATTATGAAAAACCATTTTCCATAAAAAGGACCAGCATAATCAACGTGTACGCTTTCGAAAGGTGATCTGTTGGTTCCCAAGTATGCTTACTTTCGTTAACAGGATTGTTTTCATTCATATTGCATTCAAAACAGTTTTCAGTTATTTCTTCGATATTACCTTGCATATTTGGCCACCAGCAATACCAGCTGGCTAGATTCTTGATCTTTACTACTCCAAAATGGCCTACGTGCAATTCCTGTGAGATTCTATCTCTTAAATTTTCCTGAGTTAATACTTGATATCCCCATATCAACATATCATTTTCTAAGCAAAAATCATTTATATTGCAATTCCATACATCTTTGGAGCTAAATTTCTTGCCTAAGGGGCCGTCCATTGATCACGTGATCTTTTTTTAAGCATTTTTCAACCCCCCCCCCCCCTTGGTGATACGTGGTGAGGTTGGAGACTACCCCCCCCCCCCCCCCCCCATCACATCATAACATCACGTGTATTTTTAGTATCTAAAAAAAATCTTAAATTTTTTAGAATATTTTAGAGTATCATCTTAAATACAGATATAAAATATAATCTTATGTTATTCTGAAATTAAGGACCATGATAAAAATGTCTAGATAGAAAGGTTGCAGGTTGTTTTTGATTAGCATGAAAATGATAATAAACGAATGATGTAATCATGCGAAAATAATATATTGTACTTAGTACATGAACCTCTTTAATGTACATTGTCCTCGGACCACGGATTAGCAAGACATTCTTCAACACTAACAACTGGATAAGCATCTTGCAGATCAGTTGTTCGAACTGTGCTTTGTTGAAGATCAACGTCAGTTTCATCAAGCCACTCGGTGTCATCATTTTCGCGCACAACGCAGAGAATCTCTTGGGGTGATTCCAAGAGACCGACGCAGAAGAAATGTAGCAAACGTCTTGCCATCATGCTCTTGAGGCTTCGGAATACATAAGCCACTAGACGTCTGCAAAATTGGGTAAGGAGGTATAACGAAGCGTTCCGAAAAAATAGATCAAAAAGAACTCCGCACATATCCACAGCAAGCGTGATTATCACACTTCACCACCTGGTAATGATATTAAGATATTTTAATTGTATTGTCGAATAGATAAGAAAAATAAATGATAAAATAATAATAAGTGAGATTTTACTAATGTACCTGAAGCAAATACTGACTCTCTCGCACATGCTCGCTATACCACTGCGGAGAAGGCAGGTCTGGAATAAAGCTTCCAGTACTGTCATCGGGTTCGACATACTCTGCTACGACGTCATGGCTGTCAATAACCATATTATTCCATACTTCTGCGAGGACGTTTCCAGCCTTCTGAAAGTTCATTTTTTCAAGATCATGATCTTTTGTTCTCCCTTGTTCATCCAAATGAGTTCCATAAGAATCATGAGGAAGTATAAGTCCAGATAATTCCCGGCTTAAAGGCGCCATTCTTCTCTCGACACGGTTGAACGCGCTTCTGCCAGGTGCATTCGTAAAGATGAATATTGCATCTAGATCATGCTTGACGAAGTGGTCTATGGCATGGGAAATAACCTTTGGATATCTCGGGTTTTCGTCGGGTCCTCCATCAGATGAAATCAAAACAACTGGTTTCAGGCGTCCTTCTTCATCCCGCATAATTTCCTTGAAATTGTTGAGAGTAGCAAGCTTATCGAAGTCGGTAGCATGAGTAGAAACTGTCGAAGAGGAATGTTTGCCACTTTTAATCGCCACGTATGTTGGCCCTGAATACGTGATTGCTTCAGCACGGCCCATATCATTTCCTTTTATGATGCACCCAGCATATACACTAGGGATCAATTTGTGCCTTGTAGCAATCACCCAATCATGATCAGGCAATGAGACACGATATTCGACATGCATCAGGACAGGAGCTTGTTTATTTGCCGCTGTCAAACCTATAGGTACCCGGGCTTTATCGTCTTGCGACAGAAAAAACACTTGTTTTGGCCCGAGAATAGATGCCAGCGTTTCCAAGGATCTTATTGTGGCTACACAAAAATGTTGATCGACGTGAGCCTTATGGTGATCTTCCTCAGGGCGACTCAATTTGACAGGCACAGTGACTACACGCCTTTTACCCTCCAAAGTGGTATAATTTCTCGGGAGCAACCGGAGATACGTGCCACTCTTCGAAATTTGAAATCCGTACTCCTTGAGCTTCTCATGGAGGTCAGTAAGTGTTCGGCGACTTCGAACAATTTCTGAACGACGCCGTTTCTCCGCAGAAGCACCAAACATAGCCAAATCGACGATAGTTTTTAACAATTGCGGTTGTTGCTCTTCCATGCGCGGGCGACCTGGGGCAGAACGCGCCTTAAGAAGATTAGCTACATTCGGACTCTGATTGCAAGCAAGTTTAATCTTTGATTTTATTGATAATCTATGTGACTGAGAGTGACGCATATGTTGCTCCTTCTTCCGTAGCTCTTTTGTGCATTTATCAATTTCTCGGCACAGTTTCGTCACATCACGCGTCTCATTTTCACTGGCGCCCAGAGAATCCCTACGACGAACAGCTAAGTCAAGTTCCATTTGAAGAAGGGAAATCTGATTCTTCAACTTATTCTGTGCAAGAGTAGCATGTACAGTAGGGTGGGCCAAAAAAAATGAATATTTTTTTTTTTACTCTATACTCTGAAAATCGGTTGCTAGATACCTCTAAAGAATTCTCACCAAATATGAGCTCTTAATTTTGATAACAAGGTCCTCCGCTTTACGATTTTGCATTTTTTCCTGAGTATTAGAAACAAAAATTCATATCTATTTGACAACTGTTCGTTAAAAAATATCTCTCCTCACATTCTTGTAGGAAATCGAACGCTCTACAAAAAAGGTCTCTTACAATTTTTTCGTAAACCTTACCGTTTAAAAGATATCAAAGCTTAAAGTTTGATTATTTTGAGAGAAATTTCTGTTTTGCTTATGAATTTTTTAACTCGCTTACAAAAAATTTTGATGAATTGCGCAACTCATAGTTTTGTAGGAAATTAACTGCTCTACAAAAATGGTGTCCCATGATTTGTCGATTAAGTTAAGCGTTTAAAAGATATTCATCGTCAAACTTCAATGCATACTAATTTTAACAGTTTTTGATGAATAATTCGAAAAATTTCAATTTAATTTATAAGTTTCATGAAAATTTATTCCAATGTGAGTTCCTAAGAAAAGAGAAATGTTTTAAACTATTTTTCTTTAATTTTTTTAGTTCTATATAATATATATTTTTTAATTTTTAATTTTTAATATATATTTTTATACTATTTTTCTTTTATTTTTTTAGTTCTTCTTTTAGAAATTTTTTATTTTTTTATATAATATATAGAACTAAAAAAATTAAAGAAAAATAGTTTAAAACATTTCTCTTTTCTTAGGAACTCACATTGGAATAAATTTTCATGAAACTTATAAATTAAATTGAAATTTTTCGAATTATTCATCAAAAACTGTTAAAATTAGTATGGATTGAAGTTTGACGATGAATATCTTTTAAACGCTTAACTTAATCGACAAATCATGGGACACCATTTTTGTAGAGCAGTTAATTTCCTACAAAACTATGAGTTGCGCAATTCATCAAAATTTTTTGTAAGCGAGTTAAAAAATTCATAAGCAAAACAGAAATTTCTCTTAAAATAATCAAACTTTAAGCTTTGATATCTTTTAAACGGTAAGGTTAACGAAAAAATTGTAAGAGACCTTTTTTGTAGAGCGTTCGATTTCCTACAAGAATATGAGGAGAGATATTTTTTAACGAACAGTCGTCAAAGAGATATGAATTTTTGTTTCTAATACTCAGGAAAAAATGCAAAATTGTAAAGCGGAGGACCTTGTTATCAAAATTAAAAGCTCATATTTGGTGAGAATTCTTTAGAGGTATCTAGCAACCGATTTTCAGAGTATAAAGTAAAAAAAAAAATACTCATTTTTTTTGGCCCACCCTAATGTACAGGTTGCGGTATAGAACTGCTTGCACTTGGTGTATCCGGTGAATTCTCGTCGCTACACTCCAAATCTTGACCCTTACGTTTCCGAGCAGCTGGAATGACCGACATTCAAACGACATGGAAACATTGAAATAATTGTTTTATCCTACTAATATTATAAATGCGAAAGTTTGTGAGGATGTATGTATGTATGTTTGTATGTTTGTTACTCTTTCACGGGAAAACAGCTGAACCGATTTGGCTGAAATTTGAACTGGAGATAGCTTAGACCCTGGAATAACACATAACACATAGGCTATATTTTATCCGGGAATTCCCACGGGAGCGGGGCCCCGGGTAACAGCTAGTAAATTATATGTAAGGGACTCATAAGATACTTGATGAAAAGTGGGTGTATATGTGTATATACACACACTTAAATAATCCCACTAATATCATAAATGCGAAAGTTTGTGTGTGTGTGTCTGTATGTTTGTTCCCTTTTCACGCCTCAACGACGGAACGGATTTGGCTGAAATTTGGTATGGAGATAGCTGATACCCTGGATTAATACATAGGATACTTTTTATCCCGAAAAAATGCACGATTCCTGTAGGATCGCGGGTAACACCGTGGGGCAACAACTAGTTATTTAGAAATTAGCGCTGCAATTCAATTTTTCTTTATCATAAATTTGTAATACATTTGGGATGTTTACTACCTGTTGAGGTGCTTTCAATAGTGTCATTGCCTTTGACAGTGATTTCGGAACAAATCGGTGAGACGCACATCGTAGACGTAGAAAGTTTTACAGGTAGACTTGGCTCATTGGATGTCATTGACAAAATAGGAATGTTTTCGCTGACATTCTAAAAATTTAATAATTTAATTATTATCGTGCAAGTAAAGATAATATCTTGCAAGTAAATTAACCATCCCCAGTACTTAATTTTATTTTTTTCTGATATTGGAATAAGAATTCAAAACGGACGCACACCATGCATATCCTCATATTTTCACTAAAATAATGGGTATGTAATCAATATATGTATGCAAGATAATACTGCCATCTTCCATTAACAATGAATCTTCCAGTTCAATAGTATGAATTATGAATAAGTAGTAATAAAAATATTGTATATTTTATTACTGTTTATTAATATATAAAAAAAACGCCAAATGTGTTACAGTAGCAATATAACCTTTACTTTACACCACCACGACTTACGTTTTACTTTGTTTTTTATGTTTAATAAACCCATGCCTAGTAGACAAGATTTAGCTCAATACGCCTACTTTTTTAAAGTTTAGCGAGCGGTGATTAATGTAGGCATATGGGGCCACGTGATGTGTATTCAGCATTTTTTATGAAATGAAATATAATATTCCTATGCGCCAATGACTACTGCTAAAACTATTAAGAACCTAAGAGATTATTTAAATAACTTTCTTATAAACCTAAAAATAAAATAATATCTTTTGGATTTAAGTAAAACTTTATGTAGATATGCTATGCATATTTTATCTATATTTATTTTCTTAAAATCAAAAATGTTGTAAGATTTAACACTAACATTTATACTGTAAATAAACTATAGGTAAAGTCTTATTCATTAGGACTATCCCCTTAAATAGATACCTACTAGTTTTAACTTACCTTTTTAGAATTAGAACAATAATAGAGAATATTGGAAGATTTCTTTGCTTGGTGCTTTCGGCGGTAATCTAGTAAAAGATCATTCGCCCACTTCATAAATTCTTCTTTTATAGTGTATTTTTTTTTCGTACTAGCCCACAACTCATTGAATTCTTTCTGACAGATACTAGGTTTTTTTCCTTTCTTATACTCTGCAAAAAGGTCTTTATACAGATCACCTACTTTAAACATTGTTTTATTATTGTAAAACGTACTAGGTATTATAACGGTTTATGTATGTATTCGGCGCGAAAACAACCAAATAACTGGCGATTTGCGTACCGAGCCGGGCGGTCGTCGGCGGCGCGTGAGAAGATACTTCGTTCGTTGCCTAGTAACGGCGAGTCAAGGTCACACTAGACGCCGCTTTTCGATTTAAAAATTGCGCGTTTGAGAAAATAATGAAAAAATAAATACACGTGATATCTTATTACACCCCCCTCCCCCCTGTGACATTTCGTGATTTTTGTCAACCCCCCCCCCCCCCCTTTCGAGCCTCACGTGATTAATGGACGGCCCCTAACCTTGAAATTTGTATTATTTTAGTTATTTTCGTATCGTTTTTATTTTCTTCAATAATTTCTTTAGCTGCAACTGGTAATTCATTCAATATATCATTGTGATACACTTCAATTCTATTTTCTATTATTTTCGCATTCTTCAGGCTAAACGAATTTTTTGTCATTAGTAGATAGGATATGACAGTTCTAGACCAAAAACATTGCGTAACCAGGTGACGTAACCATGTGACGTAACCGGTTGACATGCCCACGGCGGCCATTTTGACGGCGGCCATTTTAACGGGGGGCCATTTTGACGGCGGCCATTTTTATGGCGGCCATTTTTGACTTTTTGATAGCGGCCATTTTGACGGCGGCCATTTTTGATTTTTTAATGGCGGCCATTTTGATTCTTGCTTAGTCAGACGAGCGGCCATTCAGACAGCGGCCATGTTGATTTTTGCTTAACCGGATGAGAAGTCATTTTGATTTTTTCTTAGCCGGATGAGCAGCCATTTTGATTTTTCATCGTCCGACAGTTTGATAATATGATTTTCGCTATGACGTCACCAATATAATCGACCGATTTTGCCGTCTGACGAGCAGCCATTCAGACAGCGGCCATGTTGATTTTTGCTTAGCCGGATGAGCAGCCATTTTGATTTTTTATCGTCGGACAGTTTGATAATGTGATTTTCGCTATGACGTCACCAGTATCATCGACCGATTTTACCGTCTGACGGCGGCCATTTTGATTTTTGCTCAGTCGGATGGGCGGCCATTTTGATTTTTATCGTCGGACAGTTTGATAATGTAATTTATTTCTTGGTCGGATGAATAGCCATTTTGATTTTTCGCCGTTACCCGTAAACTTTCCCGCTAATAGTTTGCCCCAGGCGAAAAATAATATTTTCCATGTACTTCGAATACATTCTTTTGCGTTAAACGACCGGCTGGCGACATCGCAATCAGATTTCGCGTTAATAGTTTGCCCCAGGCGAAAAATAATATTTTCCACGTACTTCGAATACATTCTTTTACGTTAATCGACCGGATGGTGACATCGCAATTAGATAGACAGGGAATGTTGATATCGATCCGTAAACTTTCACGCTAATAGTTTACCCCCAGGGCGAAAATTTTACATTCGAAAAATATTAATAGAATTTATTGTAGTTATATATATATATATATATATATATATATATGTAAGCTTGTGTACGTTACCAAGCTACGTAGCGCCGCGCGTTGGCTCATGCGCAAAGAGTCAGTATGAAAGATGACTCCGAGCTACGAGCACTAATGACAATACAAAAGTCATAACAAAGGTTTGCTATCGGCAACTGTATTGATTCAGGTTAGTTTGTAAGTGTGTGCGATTAATGTAAATAACTTATCGTTTTGTTAACTCTTGTAAATATTTGATATTTCAGTTGTTTACTACATCATACAAGTGTTGATTAATAACCTCAAATCCACTCCATCAAAGTTCCCTGTCTGTCACTTACAAATCAATACAATGGAGAAAAAAGCAAAATTTTACTTCGTCTCGGAGGCTGGCATAGACTCAGCAAAAAGTACAGCAGTGAAAGTAAAAAAAATTCAGCTGCTTGGGCAAGAGGAAAGTTTTTTGTTTCCAGCGGACAAGCAGACGAGAGCTCAGCATGATAAGCTTTTCGAGAATGCTATTGTGAAGAACGTAGTCAAGAGTCTGAAGCAACGCAACAAATTTCGTAATGTAGTATTGACGTTGTCTGAAGAACTGGAAAACATCTACTTGGATGAGGAAGGTAATGTTGTTTTTCATGACGAATATCTTGAAGAGGATACCCCAATGCAAGAGGCAAGCGGAAACAGAGAGGCATCAGCCACGAGTGAGAGGAAAACGAGCTCGCTCGTGAAAGACATGGTAGTGGAAAAGTTTAATGGTGAGAATATGAATGCGAGTAATTGGATGCGTTTATATGTGCAGGAGTGTGACAGAGTGGGTATCGCGCAAAACAAATACGCGGAAGTTTTGAGACTGTTCCTAGAGAAGGGAGCGTTAGATTGGTATAGCGTATCGGTAAAACAGATTTCTTTATTGAACTGGGAAGCGTGGAATAACTCTTTTATCGACACCTTTGCCGCGCAGTCCTGGGTAGACATTGAGTATGCTTACAATTTCAAATTTTACAGCGGATCGTTACTAGAGTATGCGCTAAAGAAAAGGAGCTTATTATCAGAAGCGGATGATAGCCTATCCGTAAGCACTCAAATAAACATGATCGTGATTAGTTTACCAAAGTTTATTCAAAATAAACTAGATAGAAAGTCCATCGGGTGTGTAGACAGTCTCATGTCAAAACTAAAACAAATTGGGAAAATAAGTGATAAGAAAAATGAAAATGTAAACAAGAAAAGCCCAAATGAGAAAAGGCCATGTAGCATTTGCGAAAAACTAGGATATAGAAATAGATTCCATTTGGAAACAGTATGCCATAACAAAGATAGGCAAAGTAAAAATCCTAAAAATGAAAATATCAGGGTCACAAATAATAATGAAGTTCAGGAGATATTAGCTAGGCAAGAGGAATCAAAAAACGATTAGTCCTCCCACTTATAAAAATAAAAATATTTGCAAATGGCAATCCAGCAACAGCTTTATACGACTCTGGATCAAATGTTTCTTTGATCAGTAGTACATTCATAACTAATAAAAAAAATATTAAACAAATAATAAGTGGGAGAGATACCATCAAAGGTTTAGCTGGGATTGCAAAAACGGAGGGCATTGTAGATTTAAGAATAAAAATTTGTAACATCGAGGAGAATTTTCAATTTTTCATTGTTAAAGGAAATGCTATGGATGGTGAATTTTTGATTGGATTAGATGCGATAAAAAAATTCAGGTTATGCCAAGATGAAAATTTGAGGATATCTCAAAAACAGGAAAATACAAAATTGGTCAAGAAAAGTAATTTCAGTAAAATGAGCGCCAAAAAAATCGATGAAATAATACAAAAAAATGAGAAAATATTTGCAAAATCAAAATTTGACATAGGAACAGTAAAGGGTTATGAAGCCACTGTAAAGTTGACAGAAAATAGGTACATTTCAAAGAAACCATATAAATGCTCTTTTCAAGATAAAGCAGAAATTGAAAACCAAGTAGAGGAATTATTAAATGCAGATTTAATAGAGGAGTCAAGCAGTCCTTTTGCAGCTCCTGTAACCTTGGCTTACAAGAAAGAGGAAGGAAAAAAACAAAAAAATCGTTTATGTATGGACTTTAAGGAACTAAACAAGATTATAGTTCCAGAGAGTCAACCATTCCCTAGGATAGAAGATCTTACCGTACGTGCCAGAAATTGTAAGTTTTTTACAAAATTAGACGTTAATTCGGCGTTTTGGTCGATCCCGATACGTGCGAAGGATAGATACAAGCTAGCCTTTGTAACACATAATAGGCACTTACAATGGAAATGCTTACCTTTCGGCTTAAAATCTGCTTCTGCCATTTTCCAAAGAGTTTTAGCAGGTATAATAAAAAAAAATAAATTGGATGCATTTACCGTAAATTACATAGATGACATTTTAGTGTTTTCCAAGACATACGAGGAACATTTACAACATGTAGATATAGTATTGCAAATATTACATGATCAAGGCTTTAAATTGAACAAGAACAAATGTCAATTTGCTCAAGAAAGGATAACCTATCTGGGGCACGAAATTGAAAACAATATGGTTAAACCAATAAATGATAATTTAGTCGCTATCAAAAACTTTCCTATACCTACATCAATAACACATATTAGACAATTTTTAGGAAAAGTAAACTTTTACTTGGAGTTCATCCCAAATCATGTGGTCTTACTAGATCCTTTGCGAAATTTGTTAAGGAAGAATGTAACTTTCCACTGGTCTGAAAAATGTAGGAATAGTTTTAATTTAACAAAACAATTTTTATGTACAGTTCCAGCTTTAGCAATATTTGATCCAGAAGCTCCAATATTTATTTTCACAGATGCAAGTAATAAAGGAGTTGGAGCCATATTGAAGCAACCACAAAAAGACAATTCCTTAAAATCAGTATTTTTCTTTTCTAGAAAATTGACTGATGCTCAAAAAAGAAAAAAAGCAATTTATATAGAAGCCCTGGCTATTAAAGAAGCCATTTTGTATTGGCAATTCCATCTAATAGGAAAAAAGTTCATTATTTTTACGGATCATAAGCCACTAGAAAACTTCAACATAAAAAAATGTAGTGACATGGAACTAGTGAATATTTTAAATTATATTTCAATGCTCGACTTTGACATCATATACAATCCTGGTAAGGAAAATTCTGAAGCTGATTGTTTATCGAGAAATCCAGTTTTGGAACCTCGAGAAGATACAGAGTTGGACTACGCAATTAGAACCTCAAATTTATTAAAATTAATAGATATTAAAGAAAATCAAAAAGCATTAAGAGTAGATGATAAGTGCATCATAAAAGAAAACATAATTTATAAAGTATTAAACAAAAGAGAAAAAATTTGGATCACCGAAGATTTCGGAAAATCTCTTATCAAGGACATGCATGTAGATCAAGGTCACATAGGCACAAAACAACTAATATTAACTTTCGGTCAAAAATTTTATTTTAAAAACATGTACAAACACATAAAAATGACCTGCAGATCTTGCGAAACTTGCATTAAAAATAAATCCAGAATAGGCTGCTTCAAAGCACCCTTATCTCAACTTGGTCCAGCAAAGGAACCCTTCGAAATTATTTCCATAGACACAATAGGAGGTTTTAAAGGCAATAAGAGTACAAAAAAATATTTACACCTGGCAGTGGACCACTTCACTAGATTCACCTACATAGTAACCTCAAAAACTCAAATGGCAAAAGATTTCATAAATCTAATTAAGAAAATAGAGAAAAATGGAAACATAAAATTAATTCTATCAGATCAATACCCTGGTATAAATTCAACTCAGTTCAAACAACATCTAAGTAAACAAAACATAGCACTGGTTTTCACGGCAGTGGACTGTGCATTTTCTAATGGATTAAACGAAAGAACAAACCAAACTCCCGTAAACAGAATAAGATGTAGAATCTATGAGCATAGAGAAAAATCATGGCCTCAGATAGCAGAAGAATGCACACAGGACTACAACAACACAATTCATAGCTCAACCGGATTCACACCGAATTACCTGCTCACAGGCTCTAACAAGTCATTTTTACCAGATGAGTTGAATGATAACAATTTGTCAAATTTAATCAGCAACAGAGAAATAGCGTTCAGAAGATCTAAACAAATACACGACCAAAATAAGGAATATTATGATAAGAATGTAAAGCGAATAGACTATAAGGTAGGAGATTTAGTTTATGTTCAGAGCGTTAATAAACTAAATAAGGATAAATTGGACCCAATCAGAACAGGTCCCTTTAGAATTAAAGAAAAAATTTCAGATGTAATGTTTTTGTTAAATAGTAGAGCCAGAAAAAACGAATCAAACATTTTTCATGCCAGCAAGCTGGTTCCTTATTTTGACGATGCGCTACATCGGTCTTGAGAGGGGGGATGTAAGCTTGTGTACGTTACCAAGCTACGTAGCGCCGCGCGTTGGCTCATGCGCAAAGAGTCAGTATGAAAGATGACTCCGAGCTACGAGCACTAATGACAATACAAAAGTCATAACAAAGGTTTGCTATCGGCAACTGTATTGATTCAGGTTAGTTTGTAAGTGTGTGCGATTAATGTAAATAACTTATCGTTTTGTTAACTCTTGTAAATATTTGATATTTCAGTTGTTTACTACATCATACAAGTGTTGATTAATAACCTCAAATCCACTCCATCAAAGTTCCCTGTCTGTCACTTACATATATATATATATATATAAATATATATATATATTTCGAATTGCAGTTACACCTAATTTTAAGTAAAGCTGGGGATGTTCCCCACAATTAGATAGGTCGCGAATGTTGATGGCGATTCGTAAACTTTCACGCTGATAGTTTTACTCCTCAGAGCGGAAAATAATATTTTTTACATACTTTGAATACACTCTTTTGTGTTAATTGACCGGATGGTGATGCCGCAATTGGATAGGCTGAGGATGTTGATGATGATTCGTAAACTTTCGCTTTCAAGAATTTATTAGGGTGGAGAGTGTGGTTAGTTGGTATATAAATCGCGAGCTCATTCAACACGTTATATTGTTCTCAAAGTTTTCCCATTGCGAACTTCAGTATCCATAGTACGTCAAATTTATAAAATCTACATCGAACGTGATGGATCCAAATAAAATCAACCTCGTCTGTCGCCTGAAAACGCTACCCACCAAGAGAATGTCAGATCTGGAGGTTGGGGAGGAGTACAGCGTGACGGGGGTAAGATGCGTAAATACTGAATACGGCACGAGTATTCTTCTCGCGCTCAATGAACGGTTCGAAATATTTTTACCCACACGAATTGTAAGCCTCATGGAAAATGATGTGGTGCAATTCAACGCCATGCAAAAGACGATAATCGAGGGCATTCTACGAATGAAATATCAAGGAGGCGAATACAACAAATTTGAATATTTGTGTGACAGATGAGCAATTTGAGCGTAACAAACAGCACTGTTCCAACTTGCAATATGGAAATGATCATGGACATTCAAAGTTTCGTTGGCCCCAACGATAAATTTATATCCAAGGAACTTTGCATAATAAACATAAACTCATCGGGTTTGAGCCGCATTCTCTTCAAACCGCCGTACGCTTGGGCGGATCTACCAGCTGAACACAAAGCTACTAACGCTTGGCTTACACGCAATTTTCATGGAATACCCTGGAATGCGGGAATCGAGCCTTATGCTGAGGTACAGAAAATTGTAAAAAAGGCTGTTAAATATGCATGCTATGTATATGTCAAAGGTGAGGAGAAGAAACGGTGGCTGACAGAGATCCGTGGTGGGACAAAACAAGTAATAAACATGGAAGATTTACACATTTCACCACTATCACTGGAAAAACTGAAACATATGGAAGAGGCGGGCTGGTGCTGTGATTATCATGGAAACGCTTCAACGGGATACAACTGCGCCGTCGAAAATGTTCAGCGTTTGAAGAAGTGGTATGTCAAGGAGTGCACGGGGTCTCTCACGAAATCGCTCTGTCTTTTCGAAAAACAGAAAAAATATTAATAGAATTTATATATATGATTATATTTCGAATCACAGTTACACCTAATTTCAAGTAATATAATTTATTCAAATAAATGTAAAATAAATATATATATATATATATATATGAATGTATTGTTGGAGGGAGCATCTGTTAAAATAAACAAAAATAGTTATTATTGATTATGTCTACTGAGATGATCCGAATGAAATTGTAGATTGTCTCCGACTGCTTATGGCGTCACAGGCTGCAGGCAATACCAGCCATTCCAACGAAATAGTCTCCACTATCGAGGAGTTGCGCGAGGCTGGAATCGTTTATTAGCGGCGGATGAACATAGAATCATCATTTGTTCAGTTGCCGTCCAGTGATGAGTATAGATATATTTGAACGACACTCGGAGCGTGGTGGGGGTGAAAAATTTATTCGGGGACCTCCGGGTGTTGGATTCAAAACCACCGCCGATAACCACTACGATATAGACAGCAAACGATTGTGTAATATCGCCGATCCTCGGACGGAAAACGATACCGTTTTTATGAGAGTACTCAACCAAAGTGTACGGCGAGCGAATGATGTGCTCCAGAACGATGTCGAGGGGGGAATTCGTATCATTGAGGTGAAGATTGCAAATAATGCCGAAGAAATTCGCGAGGTTATAGGATCCATGCTTGAAAGTATCAAAAGTTTAAGGAGCGATTTGAATTTGTTGCGGAAAACCGTTGAAGGCATGGCATGGTCGATAATTAAACGAAATGAAAAAGTCCCAACTATTCCAACGAAATAGTCGCCATCGTTGAAGAGTTGCGCGAGGCTGGAATCGTTTATTAGCGGCGTGTAAACATAGAATCATCGTTTGTTCAGTGATCGTCCAGTGATGAGTATAGACATATTTGGACGACACTCGGAGCGTGGTGGGGGTATAGTATATTACGATACGAGTGCGCAAAGAAGGTCGTTCTTGCACTCGCTTCACTCGTGCGGGATTACCTACGTGCGCACGAGTATCGTATACTATTTTTCCTATTAAGTTGCGCAAAGTTCGACCACTACAATTATTTTGAATAATTGAAACGTATAGAACGGTGGCGTTGGGGCGCTTGGACGGGGGAGGGGGGGGTCGGCGGGCGAAGCCCCCCCCCGCCTTAAAAAAACTAATTATAGAACTGTTATAAATTTATTAAATTAAGAAAAATCTGATTTATTTATTATTTTCAATTATTATTAATATTTATCGTAACGTTACAATTTAGAAAATGAAACGGTAAATTTTTTAATGACTCTGATGTTGTTATAGATACATTTTTAATTCTACAATTTTCATACGACTCTTCAGGAGTTTCAGGAATCACTGTTACTTTTGGGGTATCAGTACATACATTAGCATTTTCAGATGGATTTGGATACAACGTATTATCAAAAATTTGTGTATCTTCATTTTCTACTATACTTGCATCTTCGTTGAGTTTCAAGCGCTTCGAATTCTTTGATGTGGATGGTATGGCACTTTCAATACAATGACTGATTGCTTTTTTGTTCTGCATGGAATCTTCAATATATCCTTCTGCGACTGTGTTCGATTTCCACCCGCCGTGTCTTTTCAAAACTGTTATATCTGCTCCTGCGTCAACTAGTATCGTAGCAGACGATCTTCGAAACGTATGACCCGTATAGAGTTTAGGATTTTCTATTTGAAGATATTTTGCAATTTTTTGAGGTACGCCTCCAACCGTATTAATGCCAAGAGGCTGTAACACGCATTTTCCTGCTCTATATGTCAAAAAGAAGCTGTTTGTTTTGGAATTGTTTGGGCGTTTTTCCATATACTTTTTCACTATTTTGTAAAATTCACCTACTGCCGTAAATCTTCTCACAATTTTAGTTTTTGTTATTTGCAATGTTACGAACAAAAAAGTACCATGATCTTTCACGTCATCCATACATAAGTTAGACAGTTCTTCCCTTCGACAAGCACCGGAAATTCCCATTACTAGTAACGCCTATAAAAGAGATTATATTAAGTTTTATAATAACAAAACGAATTCTACATGTGACGCAATCAATTTCGAAGCATTTTTAGACTTCTGAGCTTGATTTTTTCAATTCACGACAAGTGTCGCTATACAGAAATTAATATACATGTATGTATACATACCTTCATTACAAGATACTCTGTATCTGGTGCTTCTTTAAGAAATTTGGACACATCAGCTGTGGTGAATACGTCGGATATTTTGGGTTTATACCCCGAGCTGTTCTTCTTTAGCAATCCTAGCAATTGTGTATATGTACTGATACCGATATTATCATATGCTTTCATAGTAATTTTTAGCATAGAATATCAAGCTCATAGTGTCGATGGAGCGTATTGCGTAGACATTTCATTAAAATACACAAGTAAAACAGTTTCGGCGAATGACGTTGTCTTCTTTGTGCTGCGCCATTTCTTAAATTCGTTGTACACTTTTGTGTACTTTTGTTTGGAAATGTTCGGCAATGAATTTAATGCTATATCCTTCGCTGCAGTGAGCATTTCATCTGGCACATCATTAGACACATCCTCACCTTCGCTATCCGTATCACTTTGTAGATTATTCATACTTATTCACTCACACTTGTTCTTTCTAGTGTTGATGTCAAGCGACTGATACTTTGACGTTCGTTGTCCGTATTAAGAAAACGGCAGAATACAAAACACAGAACGCACGTTTTGACAAGTACATCCCAGAGGGCAAAGATGTAAACAAACCGGCGCTCAGCTCTCAGCTCAGCGCGCCGGTTTGTTTACATCTTTGTCGTCTGGAATGTACCTGTCAAAACGTGCATTCTGTGTTTTGTATTCTGCCGTTTTCTTAATACGGACAACGAACGTCAAAGTATCGCTCGCACGTGTTAATGCGAAGAGAGTGCCAAAGAGATGGCGCGCGCGTATACAGGGTGTGCCTAAATTGCCTCCCACGGACTAGCCAGCATGATACCTCGTTAAAATCCAACCGAGAATTTTTTTTCCGGAAGCTCGTCCGACGCATAGTTTTTGAATTATAAGCGATAGCGCTAGGCCAATCAGAGTGCACCATTTCATCTAGATTTGCCGCCACGGAAATTGCTGTTTTGTTCGTCTGGGTGAATTATTATTATTCGTTTACGAATTAAATATCGGCACCTCCCCTCTCTCCCTGTTGTACCCCTTCTCGAGCGCTGACCTCGGTATTGTTGCCGCGGCACACGCTGCCGGCCGCACATCCATGGGCGCACACTTGTGTGTGTAAACAGAAGCGCATCCTCAAGCATAAGGGTTACAGCAGCGAAAGAGGGGAGGGGCCGATATTTAATTCGTAAACAAATAATAATAATTCACCCAGACGAACAAAACAGCAATTTCCGTGGCGGCAAATCTAGATGAAATGGTGCACTCTGATTGGCCTAGCGCTATCGCTTATAATTCAAAAACTATGCATCGGACGATCTTCCGGAAAAGAAATTCTCGGTTGGATTTTAACGAGGTATTATGCTGGCTAGTCCGTGGGAGGCAATTTAGGGACACCCTGTATACCTTGGAATCGCTCGTATACTCTTATACATTCCCGCACGCTCACCACATTCCCGCACGCTCAGCTACATCCCCGTTCGCTCAGTTGCATTCCCGCGCGCTCTTGTCAACGTGTGGGACAGTGGTACTTTGCGAACGCAAATACATGCGCAAAATCGAACTTTGCGCACGATAATAGGAAAAAAAATTTATTCCCGGGCCTCCGAGTGTTGGATTCAAAACCACCGCCGATAACCACTACGATAAAGACAGCAAACGATTGTGTAATATCGCCGATCCTCAGATGGAAAACGATGCCGTTTCCTTAAAAGTTCTCAATACTGCTTTACAGTCTATTGCTGTGGATATTGTGGATACTTTTCAATCAAATTTCGCGAGTTTCGCGTATAATCACAACGAGGAGTTGAAACAGCTGCGCATGAATAACAAAATCATAGAAAATGAGTTGAGTCGCATCAAACATATTGGGGATCAAGCAACACCGATGCTGAGGGCAGGCCAGCAGGGGATTAGTATCGATTGAGGAACCAGAGTGGTTGGACGGCGATTCGAAAAATTGAAAGGTGAAGAGTGGGGAACAATGAAGGCTGTACTAGCGGCCGAACTTCACAGACAGGCTCGACGCAACTATCCGCGCCGATTCGTAGATATACGCGGACTGGATGAGACATGGCAAGCTGATCTCGTCGATATGACCGCATACAGCTCGCACAACAAGGGATACAAATACCTACTAACAATCATCGATATATTTTCCAAGTACGCGTGGGCTGTGCCGATAAAGTCCAAGAGTGGGAAAGATGTTACTGCTGCCATGAAATCTGTACTGACCCAGAGCCGTATACCTACACATCTACACGTTGATCGAGGCAAAGAATTTTACAACAGCGAATTCGAAGCCCTCGCGAAGCATCACAATATCAACATGTACTTGACATTTAGCAACTTAAAGGCGTCGATATGCAAACGTTTTAATGGAACATTGAAAACTAAAATGTGGAAGCGGTTCACTCTCCAAGGATCGTACGAACGGATTAATATTTTGGCTGATTTAATGAAGTCCTACAACTACACCAGACATCGCACGATTCGAATGAAACCGGTGGATGTTAGCACGGAGAATGAAAAACAGCTGTATCGCAGCATGTACAAGCCTCGGCAAATCAAACGAAGTGATCGGGCGCGGAAATTCAGTGTGGACGATCGAGTTCGAATCAGCAAGTACAAGAATGTATTCGAAAAAAGCTATACGCCCAATTGGACGACTGAAATATTCACCGTGAGTGAGGTGAAAGATACCAATCCACCGACGTACAAACTTACTGATTATCAAGATCATCCCATCGAGGGGGGCTTCTACGAGGAGAAGCTCGGCAAAGTAAAATACCCCGACGGCTATCTTGTAGAGAAAGTATTACGCAAACGGGGGAATCGGGTCTATGTGAAGTGGTTAGGTTTTGATAGTTCGCACAATAGCTGGATAAAT
Organism: Neodiprion virginianus; assembly: GCF_021901495.1. Classification (NCBI taxonomy): domain Eukaryota; kingdom Metazoa; phylum Arthropoda; class Insecta; order Hymenoptera; family Diprionidae; genus Neodiprion; species Neodiprion virginianus. The sequence goes on along the minus strand of NC_060880.1, from coordinate 10,728,632 downwards.
AAAACAGACATGTAACATAATTTGTATGTATTTTCCGAATTACAATAAAAGATTTCAATATACAAATATTTCCACACTTATCTCCTTTGCATGCACATGTGCCGTACTCGATACCATGAAAATAATAATAATAATAATCTGCAATTTACCATACGATTATTACACATTTTATTTTTTGAATTTTAAACTTTTTAAACATTTTAAAACTTTTTCTCATTTTCAGAAAACTTTTTTTCATTCTCAGAATACTTTTTTTCGTTTCCAGAAAACTTGTTTTCATTTTCTGAAAACTTTTTTCGCGTTAGCAGGTTCGTTTGTTACGTCCTCCAGACTTCATATTCCTTTCCCACGCTCTTAGTTACCTACGCTCTGTAGTCTACCCTTATCGTTCGCGAGTCAGCAGGTTCTCCTGTAACTCGCGGCTAGCTCGCCTGCTACATCCGGCAGAAGCGGCAGATCCATCCCAGCACTCAAGCAAGACACCTATCCCTCTAAACCAAGACCATACCCTTTTTCCCTTGACCGACTCCGTTGCATTGACCACTAATAAACAATCATATACTTTAAATCGTTTACCTTCCCTTAATACCGATCCCTTTCTATTCCATTCCCTTCCTGCATTGGGAGTAGTAGCACGCGAGTGCATAGTCGACGTGAACGGACCCTACAATAGCCAAATAACACCTTGGCTGGGTGTGGAGTAAGCTCCGATTACCGCTCATCGGAGCCTACGCAATCTACTCCGTAACATTTTGGTGGCAGCGGTTTTGCCCGTTGACCTACCCGTCAGTGCAGTGCTGCACATTTTCTACGAAAGTGTTCAGTGCTCAAAATTTCTAACGCCGTACCAATCAGTGATAGCCGTGTTACGAACGAACTCTGCGCCACAAAGTACTGTGACAGGCACGCAGAACCTATTCAACTCGCCACGGATACAGGCTCTGCAAAAAGTCCCCAATTTCAATAACTCCGTCACATTTTGGTACTATTGAAATTCATCGATAGATACGACGTCGAATAACTGTGTAGCGAGTAGAAATTCAGTGCGATAGCCAAGTTAAGCCGCACACCGCATCTAAACACATCACGTTTCGAACCGACAAATATCGAATGGACCCTTCCCGGTCATTCGGACTCCTGCAACCCTGTTAAGACGAGAATCTGGACCCGAAAGTGGCATCGCCCTAAGACCTGGATTACCACACTTCTTTATCAACACGCCACGGAGTATCTCATCTATACCCTCCTCGTGCCGACGCATGACGTGTATCGCCTCTTCAAGTTTCACCTGCGTCCAGCTGCCGACAACCATGCTATACTCTGTTTTTGCGTTTACCTTCGCCCTGTAAGTCTATTATAAGTTTTAGTGCTAAGTTGATATTTTTATTCCTATTCTTGCAATACCCTGCTTAAATCGACATGGCACCAATTAACGAAACCGGTTCAAACTTTTGGTCAGTAAAAGATGTCTTGCCGACAATCCCCCCCTTTGACGGCCACAACATGACCTTTGACTCATTTGTAGAACAATTACGTCACGTAGAGACTCTTATAAAAGCTTCGGATAAAATGACCTTCGCCAAATTTGCGCAATCAAAGGTTACAGGCCCCGCTTTCCAATATTTAATAGGCATTAACTGTAATGACGTCGAGGACCTCATAACTGCCCTTAGCCGAACATACCGCCCGGATATCCCCATACGCTAGTTATCTGCTCAATTAGATAGAATCACACAACAGCCATATGAGCGCATTATAGATTACTCGTGCAGAATAAGAGCAATGTCAAAAGAAATAAGCACAGCGATCATAGCCAAACACCCACCAGACTTAGCAACGCTTCTACTGAACGATCGAAAGAAGGATACCTCTTTAGAAGGATAGATCGTTTATTAGAGGGCTTCGGCCAGAATTGGAGTGGAGAATCGCTACTATCAGACCATTACCAACCTTCGAAACTGCCGTCAGCATCATCGAAGGTGAAGAAGCCGAGCTAATTAACCGTCAGATGCAATTATTTGCACATTATTTTAACACCTCTAGACCCATGTGTCTGCCGTTACCCCCCCATACTGCTGCTCTGTCTCAGGTGCCCACCGCGGCCTCCTCTTCCCCCCCCCCTGATGTCATTGCCCACACGTGGTTACGTTTATCAACCAGCGCCTCGTACCGAACCCGGAACCTACGCCCAAGCGCTCCATCCGAACACCAGTTCTGCTGACCACGTTAATGCTCTGCCCAGCACTTGTCAATTTTGTAACCACCAGGGTCACTCCATCACGGAATGTCACCGTTTGCAAAGTAAAAGATATTGTACTAAATGTCGCAGAATGGGCCACTTCCACAATGAATGCAACAGGACCAACAGAAATCAAGAACTATACTGCGACAATTGTGATCGCAGAGGCCACACAGTAGACCGATGTAGATCCTTTCCGCGTAATAACCAAGGCAATGCAGGCTCAAATAAACATTTAAACGGGAACATCGCCCGTGGGTAGTACGCGTCCGCGAGCAATGCAAACAACTAGCGTTCCGATCTTCAAGTCATATCCTCATAACAGCTTCAGCTGACCCTCCACTAATTTCGATCGACACCCCCGAGCTAATAAAAATATCTACATTTATTATTGACACCGGTGCAGACGTCAACTTGGTCAAAGAAAGTTCCGTTAGGCCCCTCGTACGACGAACAACCGACGAACGTTTGACGCTGACTGGTATAACAGACAAAAAGACGCAAACTATCGCAAAAACGGAAATACGTTTTAATAATAAATCCCATACCTTTCACTTGGTCCCTGACTCGTTTCCGATTCCGCACGACGGCATCTTAAGCCAGCCCTTCTTACGAAAAGAGGAAGCAACTATTTCTTTCAACTCGAATTCGGTGATGCTTGGATCCTCATTGCCAATCCACTTTGATAAATTCGATAAACCCTCGTCCGCGCCCGAAAAAAAGCGCGTAATTACAATACAGGCCCGTACCGTGAAAGCCATCCCACTAATAGTTGCGAACCCAGAAACTAAAGTAGGTTACCTTAAACGCATCGATTAAGGCAACAATGTTCTATGTGGTGAAGCGTTAGTTGAAAACCAGAACGGCATCGCTTACTCGTACGCGTTCAATTGTAACGAATCTGCCGTAGAGATAAGTCCCCCAACAGTAACCCTAGACGAGTTCGACGAGCCACTGAGTACAGTCATGCCCAACGCTACGCCCACTGCATCGAGTAACCACCACAGTGATGCCCGCGCCAAAACCCTCGTTTCGCACCCAGGCCCTCTCCTCAGCAACTCATTAATTCTTTCTGTCGCCAAGCGTACATCGCGACCGTCTAATAATCCCCCCTCTTGCCCCATCCAGTCCACTGACCTCGCGCAACTGCAATCCGATCCTCCTATCCCTGACGACAGTCCACCCTGTCCCGGTGCCGCAACAGTGCTCTTGACTGACAGTAGGTCAGAAAGATTGGACGTCCTAAAGAGCAGCTTACATCTTGATCATTTGAATGAGACCAAAAAACAATCTATATTTAACCTCGTAACAGAATTTAACCATCTCTTTTATCTCCCAGGTGATGAATTATGCCACAATAATTTATCTCATCACACTATCCCCACGACGGACAATACGCCTATTCATACCAAACAATACCGTTTTCCCAAAATTCACAAAGACGAAATCGAATCCCAAGTTGACAAACTACTCAAATAAAATCTTATGAAACATTCCTCATCTCCGTACAATTCCCCGGTGTGGATCGTTCCAAAAAAACCGGATAGTGACGGCAACAAACGATGGCGTATGGTAATCGACTACAGAAAACTTAACAAAAAAACAGACGGCGACGCATGCCCCATGCCCGATATCACGGAAATCCTTGACCAGCTTGGTTCAGCTAAATACTTTTCCACATTCGACCTTGCTTCCGGGTTCCACCAAATTCCCATGCATCCGGATCACAGCACGAAAACTGCATTTTCGACACCTAGAGGCCATTATGAATTTTCTCGTATGCCCTTCGGACTAAAGAACGCCCCCGCCACGTTCCAAAGGCTCATGGACCAAGTCCTTCTAGGCCTACAAGGCAACGAGATGTTCGTATATTTAGATGACATAGTTATTTACGCTCGAAACTTGCAAGAACATGAAATTAAATTACGGAAATTAATGAAACGACTAACCGCTGCTGGTTCAACTCTACAGCCAGACAAGTGCGAATTCTTGCGTAAGGAAGTCGTTTACCTCGGACACCTCATAACTGAGTCAGGAGTAAAACCTGACCCTGGTAAATTAATAGCTGTAAAAGATTATCCTGTCCCCAAAAGTCCCAAAAATGTTAGACAGTTCCTTGGCCTTTTAGGTTATTACCGAAGATTTGTTCCAAATTTTGGAAAAATTGCTAAATGCCTCAACAATTTAACGAAAAAGGTTACCCCTTTCATCTGGACGTCCGAACACCAGTCTGCCTTTGAAACCTTACGCGATTGTTTATGCAAAGAACCAATGCTACAACACCCGGACTTCAACAAACCATTCACGCTCACTACAGACGCGTCAAAGTTCGCGATAGGTGCAGTTCTTAGTCAAGATAAAGACGGTGCCGACCTACCGGTAGCATACGCATCCTAAGCCCTCAAGCCCGCTGAAATAAACTACTCGATACCTGATAAAGAATTCTTAGCCGCCTACTGGAGTATGAATCACTTCCGCCCCTACATCTATGGTCAGAAGTTCACTTTAATAACAGACCACGAGCCACTCAAATGGGTAAAAAGCGTCAAGAAGCCTAATTCCCGTTTATTACGATGGAGCTTAGAACTGGCAGAGTACGACTTCGATACGAAACACAAGTCCGGAAAATCTAATACCAACGCTGATGCTCTGTCCAGGAACGCACCGCCTGACACCGCTCAAATTCTTCCTATAGATGAAAAACGCCCCCGTCCAACGACTGAAGCCTCTAGCGATAAACCAAAAAAACGCACTAAAAAGACTCATCAGTACCCCAGACGCCCTTGACAGACCACAGACGAGTCCGCCAACCCAGCTCCGCCGAAACACCCTAAAATCTCACAACCCTGTAAGATGATATACTCCTCTGATTCCTCTGATTCCTCTGATTCCTCTGATATCTCCGACGATGAGTTCAGCGATAAAGAAACTCCGTTGCTCAAACCCCCCCTCGTTACCCCGGCACCGATCCCAGTACATCGCCAACCTAAACGCCATCGCGAAACAAATTGTTCAACAAATCCTGGGCCTCATAAAAGACCATACCTGAGCTATTTTTCAGATTCTTCCCTTAGCTTGGATGACTTACAGACCCCAGAAACTGAATCAGGAACCGATGACTTTTGTCCAGCCACCGATTTACCGGGCCCTTCTTATAGCGATTTCCTCATAGAAAGCGAAACTTTTCCTCTCATGCGTAATAGACGTATCAAAGAAATAAAAGCTGACCTATCACAGCAAAAGGATAACTTGGCTAATTGCATATCGGCTGACTGCCAAATGTCAAAAGGAATCGCTTCAGAACTGACAGAACATAAATTCATAAACCGCGAACAACTTAGAGAATTCGACCCGACTGTGACTGACGTTATTTCTGTGATACATGGAAACCGGAAAATCTATAACCTAGTTACAAAGTCCAAATACAGTGACAAACCTTTGCCCCACGTTTTTTTTGACACCTTGGTTAACTTTAGGAAAACCTTGCAAGAAGATGGCGTAACATCCGTCTCGATACCATTGATAGGTTGCGGACTCGACAAATTAGAATGGAGCGCGGTACGCAGAATGATCCATTACGTTTTTCGAAATTCGAAAATAAGAATCACCGTTTGCCGCCTCGACTCTCCGCTTCCTGCCACCGCGCGCCCCTGCATTACACCCCCACCCGTTTATACTAACCTCCCTGACCCTGTCCCTTCCACATCTGGAGTACCCCCCGCCGCCATCTCCGAAAGGAATCGGAACGTCCGACTAAACCTGCAGCACCTCGTCCGATTCCACCTCCACCCCCACCCACTGAAGTCATCATGCCCCCCCCCCCTTGTTGGGCCTCCGCGTCCCGCTAGGAGATACCCCCCCGCTACTTCCAGGCCGACGAACCCTTCCTTACACTCCTGTTCCCCTCCCCCCTCGCCCCTCCTGCCCACCTCTGATAACGACGACAGTTCCGACTTGCTCACGGGCGCTGAATACTATACGTGCACTCAACAATTCGACTCCCATATGGAAATTACTGACCATAACCATGACAGTGCTCTCAACACTAACGATGATCAAATTGATGACCCTCACGGTTTCGCATATTTTATTGACAACTTGGACGACATACCAGTATCGGACAATGTCAAAGATACCAATGATGGACTTTTGATGCTCAAAACCAACTATGCGCACTTCATATCGACAGACTGCGCTTGGATCAATGGTTTACCAGCTCAACTTGCCGGCGAGAATATCGTTGACCCAAAAATAGTATTGAGGCCTCGTCCGCGAAAATTTGATATCATTGAATCTAAGCACAATAGTCGACGTATTTTCACCCCAGTATTGAAAACAAAAAGCTCGGATGAAAGCAACCTATACGACATCTTCAAGCTATTGTCCAAACTGAAAACGGCTTTAGACGATTCAAACCCAAAGTCTCTTGCCCTCCCGATAGCCGATGACAGTTTAGACGCTCTCGATCCTCGCGTTATCCGAAAACTTCTATCCTATATTTTCGCAGACTTAATAATTTAAATCATGCTTTGTCGAAACACGACTGTCATCCCAGACGAATGTTTACGAAAAGAAATAATCAGAGAATGCCACGATTCGTTAGTCGGTGGTCATCAAGGTGTCACTAAAATATATAACCGCATTAGACAAAAGTATTTTTAGCCCCGTATGAAAGAACAAATCCAAGATTCCATAAGAACTTGCGAGAGTTGCCAAAGAAAAAAAGTGGTCAGAGTAAAAACCAAATTGCCAATGATGATAACGGACACGCCTGCCGATGCATTCGACAAAGTGGCATTAGATATTGTTGGACCTCTACCCCTTACTAAATCGAACAACAAATATCTCTTGACGATACAATGCAATTTGACAAAATTCCTGGACGCCATCCCTTTACCTGATGCCACCGCCAAAACTATAGGCGCAGCATTCGCAAAAGAATACATTACTCGTTACGGTGCTCCTCGAGCAATACTTACAGACCAAGGACAGAATTTTATGAGCACAGTCATCAAACAACTTTGTAAACTTTTCAAAATTAAGCAAATACGAACCACAGCTTACCGCCCACAGTCGAACGGATCTCTAGAACGCAGTCACCTTGTTCTCACTGAGCACATCAAACACTACACGGATGCTGGTAAAGACTGGGACGATTACATCCGCTTTGCAATTTTTTGTTATAACACCGCGAAGCACGAAGGTACTAACTTCACCCCCCATCAACTAATTTTTGGCTCTCAAGCCAGACTCCCAACAGACGCGAACCCTGCCAGCGCGTATACTCGTTCCTACGATTCCTTCCTTCTAGATTTAATCGCTAATCTATCCAGCATACGAAAACACGCCGCGTCCAACCTACAACAAGCAAAGCATCTTTCCAAGACGTATTACGACCGTAACGTCAACAGCCAAACTTTCGAAGCAGGCCAAAAGGTCTATCTACTAAATGAAACCCCATCCAAATTCGACGACCATTATAAAGGAGTGTATACGATTAAGCGTATAATTAACCATATCAACGCTGAAATTTGGATCACCCCTCGAAAAACTAAAATCGTTCATTTTAATAAATTGAAATTGGCACAAGAAGAAAGCAATTCAAATAAAAAAAAAAAAATCAACAGCCATATGCTACCAAATTGCCTGCGATCGCGTTACATTATGTGTCATACTCTTGCACATCGTTGCAGGTGCAGTGCTCTCGACAGCAAGACAGACGATTCGACTAACGTCGCGATTAAGCAACTGAATCAGAACCCGGGAATCTTCTTCGAACAATTGCAAGACCTACGTACATATAACAAAGAATGGACTTTGCTGAACTACATAGACCTCCAATATTTATTCGACCGACTTGACCAAACATCAGAATTCTGAACCATAATAGAAGGTAAATGCTCTGTCGCCAAAAACTACTGTTACACCGGTGACCATATTCAAACGTTGGCTGATAGAATCAAAACCATGAAACTATACCAAAACCGAATAGAATATTTAGTTGGCCATCGCACAGGCGAATCGACTCACTCCGAACTTGCTCAATTAGCCCACCGACGCGGAACACGAGGCGCGATTAATTCCATTGGTAGCGTATCAAAATCCTCATTCGGCACCCTAGACGTAAAAGACGGAGAATATTTCAACCAACAAATTGACAACTTGTACAACGACAGTAGACACTTAGCATCCCTGCTTAACAAACAGACAAATATCGTACAGTCAACGTTGGGCGTTTACGGGAAAGATATCAACAGCATGATAAGCCACGACCGCGAACAACATAAATTACTCACGGCCCTCTCGACTGATGCAGCTATTTCAAAAGCCTTAATCGCCAACAATACCTTCAGAACGACTTTACTTAACCGACTAATTGACCTGGACCGACACTTGAACGAATACGAACTTGAACTGTCCAGCTTAGTAAACGCTATCCTCTTCGCTCAAAAAGGTATCGTCCACCCTAAAATTCATTCACCAGAACAAATTATTTCCAGTCTTGAACATATCCAGTCACTCAGACCACAAATAAAGTTTCCTATTCCAATGGATCCAAATTACCCTGAGGAACTGATTCGAATCTCTAAAATCGACATAGCGTATTACAAACCCAGACTGCTTTATGTGATATCTATTCCGTTGCTCAACTCCGAGGCTTTTGACCTGTACCGACTGCTTCCCGTCCCCGTTAGACAGACATACGACTCTGCAAATAACAAATTCGCTTACATTCAACCTGGCAGCGACTACATAGCTATAGCACTTAACCGAGCGTCGTACTTTCAAATCTTGGAATCCAAATGTAGTAAATGCATTTTATCCTTAGGAAAATTCATATGTAAGTTGACACAACCGCTTTCCCGACTGTCGACTCACAAACTCTGCGAGGTAGACCTTTTTCTGAACCCGTCCAGAAAAATTTCAAAACAATGTGATATCAGATTGACCGCATTCGATGGAACCTACTGGACGGAATTATCAACATCTAATTCTTGGATTTTCACAGCTTCCACTCCTGAGACTCTTCATACTCTCTGCCCAAATGACCAGACCTCTCGTGTCACACTTTCCGGTTCAGGCATTATCACCCTTGACGACCTGTGTACGACTAATACTTCTGAGGTCACTCTCAAAACTTCGAAACGCTCACAATCTACTGAGACCCTCTCCTACGTCCCCAAAGTTACCTTGGATCAAAGTCAAGTATCCCTCAGTTTTGATTTCAATATTTCCACCGACTTATCCCTTGTTGCCATCCCTCCCGTTCGCGAACCATCGCATATTAACCCCCACGATCTTGCAGTCACCAGCGTTTCCCTGAATGATATACTGGAACGCTCAGCTGACCTAAGTACACATTATCGCACGCGAGATAACATGCACCGCCTCACTACCAGCCTTGGTTATAGCGGCATCGGCCTCGCGTCCCTCTCAGTAGCTTTCTTCTGCTACAAAATCTCGTTATTTAGCAAATTTTCAAGGCTGTACTCTTGCTGCAAATTGGGAAGGACACGACATATCCCTCACCCGCGTCGTACAAAACTCCAAATTCCTATGCGCCATGCCATCCACCACCCGCACCTAGAAACAATACCATTTCCCGATGACCTGCCTCCTCGCTCTTCGTCGCTACTCCGGACCCAATCGGAAATTGAAATGACGGAACTAGGCATATCTAGGCCGCGTAAATTGCTCCCCGAGCAGACCCTTAACAATAGCTCCGAATCACTCGAAGTCTGGCGCTAAGCCCTCCGCTATAAGCAATCATATTCTTTCATTGCTTTATTCTGCCCGTAATAATCTGCAGCCGTAATATAATCATCAGCACGTTGCATAAGTTTCGTTTATAATATACACAATATCTATCATATGTACAAATCTATCATATATACCACCACATTTATAAGATGTCATTTAGAAAATCTTGTTCAAATGAAAACTAACCCACTTAAACGCGCACTAACATCTAGGCGCTATATTTTAAGACTCTTCTTTGTAATATTCTGTAAGTGATTCAGTACGATAAGATGTCATTTATAAATTTTTTTTTTTCGCGTTCAAATGTATACTAACCCACGTAAACGCGCACTAACATCTAGGCGCTATATTTTGAGACTCTTCTTTGTAATATTCTGTAAGTGATTCAGTACGATAAGATGTCATTTATGAATTTTTTTTTTATATTAAAATGTATACAAACCCATTCAAACGCGCACTCATATCTAGGCGCTAGATTTTAAGACCTTTCTTTGTAATATTCTGTGAGTGAGTCACTACGTTTCATGGCATTCCGCTTCCTTCCAAACATCCTATTTCGTACCCTCACCGAATGTTCTTCCCCAAGGGGGGGCGTGTTACATCCTCCAGACTTCATATTCCTTTCCCACGCTCTTAGTTACCTTACGCTCTGTAGTCTACCCTTATCGTTCGCGAGTCAGCAGGTTCTCCTGTAACTCGCGGCTAGCTTGCCTGCTACATCCGGCAAAACCGGGCGAATCCATCCCAGCGCTCAAGCAAGACACCTTTTCCTCTAAACCAAGACCATACCTTTTTTTCCTTTCACCGACTCCGTTGCATTGACCACTAACAAACAACCATATACTTTAAATCGTTTACCTTCCCTTAATACCGATCCCTTTCTATTCCATTCACTTCCTGCATTGGGAGTAGTAGCACGCAAGTGCATAGTCGACGTGAACGGACCCTACAATAGCCAAATAACACCATGGCTGGGTGTGGAGTAAGCTCCGATTACCGCTCATCGGAGCCTACGCAATCTACTCCGTAACATTTTGGTGGCAGCGGTTTTGCCCGTTGACCTACCCGTCAGTGCAGTGCTGCACATTTTCTACGAAAGTGTTCAGTGCTCAAAATTTCTAACGCCGTACCAATCAGTGATAGATCAGGGATCCGAACACCAGTCTCTTCGGAGGCGTGGGTTCGTATGCCACCGCTGCCACCAAAATGTTACTGAGTAGATTGCGTAGGCTCCGATGAGCGGTAATCGGAGCTTACTCCACACCCAGCCAAGGTGTTATTTGGCTATTGTAGGGTCCGTTCACGTCGACTATGCACTCGCAAATGCATTCGGAAAACTTTTTTTCATTTTCTGAAAACTTTTTTTCATTTCTGAAAACTTTTTTCCTTTTTCTGAAAACTTTTCTCGCGGTAAAAGAAAAAAAATGAATAAGTTCTCAATATATTGATAATAAATGAATAAATTAATAAGCAAATAAATAAATAAATAAATGTTGAGTATATGAATTCACATTTTCAAATCCAGTCAAATATCGTTTCCGCATGATGGCGGATCGCCCGAGGCGTCAAACGTAAATATTAATAATAATTCTACGTCTACAGTTTCATCCTATAGCTATTGGGGGGCTGGGACAAACCCCCAAGGTAGGGTGTCGGTCTATCCAGGTATCAATTGCCGCTCGTCATCCTGCCAACTAAGAGCCAATTTTTTTTGTACGATCGTGCTAACTTCATGTTTCTTGGTTCGAATCAAACACTGGGGGAGGGTCAACTCTTGGTAAGCCATCAGACAGCGCTTATAATCGTCAAACGTGATGCTATTCATCAAAGAATTTTTCACACCCTTGGCGCGCTAACTCACTTTTTCCCCATCCCCGCCCATCGTAGTAAATGTGTACAGCTTTGCTCGCAGTCCCACAAACTCTGTCATAATTTTACCATTATTTTCATCCTTCATTAGCCCTAGTCGTTTCTTGTTTTAAAGCGGAATGCCATACACATTGTCGGGCGGATAGTCAGAGGTATCAAACATTGTGTCCACATCACGTTTGATGATATCGTAGATGTTCGATACGTTAAATTGATAAATAAGGCTGTCTGTGTCGGTATACAACAATTTGACCTCGATGTTCGAAAAGTCGGATTTCACATAATTATAGTGGAAATCGTAAATAATGATTTTTGACCGATCTGGAATGGATGCACTGACGTAAATAGGTTTAGCGGAGTGAACTTTGACGCGATTCATTTCAATGATGACCATATTAGCGCCAAATACGGTGCAGCTGTAAAAGTTTGCCCTGGCAATAAGCGCTCTCGCACCACCTCGTCCCTCCCATTTTGTAACCAATTTTACATCTTCATGATTTCGCACGTTCTCCATAGTCTTACCGAACACCGCGTTATTCATGAGTTTGTAAAAGTTTTTCTCAAATTCATTCCTAGACCGCTTGCGCATGTCCGTGTTGAGCGTGATGTAAGGCTGGAGCCATGGAGATTGTGCAAACTTTAATACTCTGTGCACTTTCGTTACTTTTAATCCTAAACTCAAACACTGCTTCAAATTTCTATAGTGCAATATATACTTTGTTTTGGGGTGGAGGGTGGTCGCGAGTTTGGCGTTTTTACTACCTGGAGGAGTAAAATGCTCAGGACAAAGAGGCAAGTCTTTGTGATCCTCGTGAAGTTCTACAAGATAGTCCAAATCTACCTCCAGAAAGTAACCGATCGGCGAATCGTCCGGATGGTTTATTATATCGATGTGCTGATACTCCCACTCGAACGAGCCGACCGGTAAATGGACGCTCATAGCCGCTCCGTACAGGTTATTCACGTCAAAATACGTGAGATGCGAGTCCGCTTTGTTTGGATCAAAATCTGTTCCCATGAATCTATTATTGGCCCGAGCGTGTCGATTAGAACATTGCGCTACGCCGCCTCGAATGGCTCTTTCAATGAATAACACCACTTCACGTTTGTCTAAAAGTTGCAAAGTTACATTGGTATGTTTGAGCATCGCGTCAAAAGCAAGTCCCGGTGCAGTGTAGTAGTGCAACGGATCTAAATCGTATGTTTTGAAGCAGCTAGCGCAGAAATTTTCGAAAATATCGGCAAGCAAAAGAACATCGGTCTTTAAATATAAATTCGAATAGCCGCCCAATGACTCTAAATGAAATTCCCCCTAAACATTTTTAGCGTGCTCGTAATCGGTGTCTGAAATATTTGCATCGCAGAGGTGCGAGTAGAAATGTTTCTTTGCAGGTAATCGCGGTTCGTCGAGTTTTCCCCAACAATTGACGTATTCATGGGGAAAAACGCCTTTGCGGGTCATCAAACTGAACTGAGTCGGATTATTATAAAATTTACGTGTTATGGGCTTGTCTGCATCATTCAAATATTTGGAAATTTTATCGATGCTGCTAGCCGTAAATCAAAACGAATCGATGAATCTCAAGTGCATCATCGTCCCATCAACGCGTTTCGTGAAGGATATATATTTTTCCTTATTTATGGGTGGCAGGGTAATTTCACCTGGAAAAGTTAACGCTAGGGATTTCATTAAAATGTGAGAATCGTAACTGGACAAATTGTGGAAAACTATTGGAATTGTGCGCGTCTCTCTGAAATTCAAATTACACCGATTATGAGCAGGACCACGATATTTACCCGTGAAGTGACAGTGGTCGTGGCCCTTTTTCTCCTCAGGGATAAACAGCTTTGCGCAAACGTAGCAATTCTTTGCTCGCATGTGACGATCGTGTTGAACTTGGGTAAGAGGCTCCATCGGAATTATGTCTTTGACGCGTGACTCTTCTTCAATCGATAAATCTTCAAGCTGCCGCATGAACCAATCTATGCAATCAACGCCACGTTTACTGTGGATCTCCGATAAAGTCTCATCGTACGCGCAATGCACATAGTACGCTACACTGTGCGGGATATGCTTTTGAAATTCACGTGTTTTACGAGTTGAAACGTGATTTTGGAATTCGTCAATCGGTATAGACTCTAATATGCATTCGAGATCGGCGTAAACGACAAACGGGACGGTACCCTTGTTCCGAAAATTTGAAAATGCTAAATCCGTCGACTCGGGAAATTCCATGCGTACTTTATTCAGCATAATACAATCATGCCGATGATTGTCGTAGGCATCTTTCACACTAAAGTGACACAAACATCTGTCGCATAAAAACAGTTGACCATTATGATTAGACAATTGTTTGCTCACCAATCGCGAAAGATCTTTAATCCAAGCAAAGTGGAATCTTGGCGTTAACTCGCGAGCCATATCATTTTATGTGTTACTCTCAACCATCAGAAGATGAATCGTGTCAAAGTTCGCGGTACTCAAATGATCGCTCAAATAAATTGGCACGATGACGCTGTTGTTTGATTTTGCATGATCTGAAAAAGTTTGAGATTCCATCCAATATACATTGATTCGCAAATTATTCAATCTCTCAAGCTTTTTCACATCATGTAGAGTGGCAGGGAATTTGATACCTGTACAGTCCAACTCGGAGATAAAGCGGCGATGATGCAGAGTCCTATCGGTGTGGGTGTTAGTCGGGTGGCGTTCTGCAGTGATGGGCCGGAGAAGACACCTTTCATCTTTGTTTTTCACATTGACCACTTCTTTCTTCCGCTAAATGTCCTTGGGCAGCTCAACGAATGTCGAAAGCCCCGCAGCGAGAGGTTGGTACTGGTTGATATTTACGGCGGTATTGAGGATCTCGATCATGCTCCACCCAGAATCGCGTTGTTTAAAATCCTCAACCTTCACAAGTAGATCGGCCCTTGCGTGTGTAAACCAACCGTCGATATCGCTATATCGCTATATCGCTCGAGGGGAGGATCGCGATGTTGGCAGTGTTGAAGCTTTTAACTTCTTCCGCAATCCACTCGTGCTTTATATTTTCGAATTTGCACGATAATGTGAGGTTAACCTTTACATTGCTCTCCTGGCGCAGTACCAGCCCCAATCGCTCAACGATGATCCGTTGCGCGTCGTCGAAAAAGGCGTCCAAATTCTTATGCCCGAGATTCGTTACAACTCCCGCTCGGATCCGGTTGGCGAGAGCACTTTCAACTTCGTCCCACTGCACGCTCGCAGGGCTGCCGATGTTACCACCCATCACCATGGCGTGCTGCTGCTGCTGCTGCTGGTGCTGTCGATGCCTCAGCTGCTGCCGAATCTTTGCTATCCAGGATTGTACGAGCGTGATTGTATGCTGAATTTGCAGTTTCGCGCCTATGCTCGTTTTCGAACGCTTGGAAATATCACGCAGCAATTGGAGATTTTCCATTCCAACGTCAATCCAGTGCTGGAAGATGTTGTCATTCTCCTGTTCAGGATGCAGCTCGCCCAACAAATCGTGCACGTTCTCTATCATTTTGACGATATTTGAGTATGTTTCAGCGGCCATGACTTTAACGCCGATACTTGCAGAACTTTGATGAACTTTTGACTTGCATGTGTCGTGTAAGACTGATGAGTCGGCATCGGATGCGTTGAGTTAATATATGCAGATATATCGTGAGAATTTGGGGGAGTGATAGTGAAAGCAAACTATTGGCGTGAAAGTTTACGGATTGTCATCAACATTCCCCGATCTATCCAATTGTGGTGAACATTCCCGGCCTATCTCATTGCGATGTCGCCAGCCGGTCGATTAACGCAAAAGAATGTATTCGAAGTACGTGGAAAATATTATTTTTCACCTGGGGCAAACTATTAGCGCGAAAGTTTACGGGTAACGGCGAAAAATCAAGGGGGTAAACTGTTAGCGTGGAAGTTTACGGGTAACGGTGAAAAATCAAAATGGTGTATCGAAAATATTATTTTCGCCCTGGGGGCAAACTGTTGGCGTGAAAGTTTAGTGATCGTCAACAACATCCCCAGCCTATCTAATTTCTATGTCGCCAGCCGGTCGATTAACGCAAAAGAATGTATTCGAAGTACGTGGAAAATATTATTTTTTGCCTAGGGCAAACTATTAGCGCGAAAGTTTACGGGTAACGGCGAAAAATCAAAATGGCTATTCATCGGACCAAGAAATAAATCACATTATCAAACTGTCTGACGATAAAAATCAAAATGGCTGCTGATCCGACTGAGCAAAATTCAAAATGGCCGCCGTCAGACGGTAAAATCGGTCGATTATACTGGTGACGTCATAGCGAAAATCACATTATCAAACTGTCCGACGATAAAAAATCAAAATGGCTGCTCATCCGGCTAAGCAAAAATCAAAATGGCCGCTGTCTGAATGGCTGCTCGTCAGACGGCAAAATCGGTCGATTATACTGGTGACGTCATAGCGAAAATCACATTATCAAACTGTCCTACGATAAAAAATCAAAATGGCTGCTCATCCGGCTAAGCAAAAATCAAAATGGCCGCTGTCTGAATGGCTGCTCGTCAGACGGCAGAATCGGTCGATTATACTGGTGACGTCATAGCGAAAATCATATTATCGAACTGTCGGACGATGAAAAATCAAAATGGCTGCTCATCCGGCTAAGCAAAAATCAAAATGGCCGCTGTCTGAATGGCTGCTCGTCAGACGGCAAAATCGGTCGATTATACTGGTGACGTCATAGCGAAAATCACATTATCAAACTGTCCGACGATAAAAAATCAAAATGGCTGCTCATCCGGCTAAGCAAAAATCAAAATGGCCGCTGTCTGAATGGCTGCTCGTCAGACGGCAGAATCGGTCGATTATACTGGTGACGTCATAGCGAAAATCATATTATCGATCTGTCGGACGATGAAAAATCAAAATGGCTGCTCATCCGGCTAAGCAAAAATCAAAATGGCTGCTCACCCGGTTAAGCGAAAATCAAAATGGCTGCTGTCTGAATGGCCGCTCGTCTGACTAAGCGAAAATCAGAATGGCCGCCATCAAAAAATCGAAAATGGCCGCCGTCAAAATTCCCCCCCCCCCGCGTTAAAATGGCCGCCATCAAAAAATCAAAAATGGCCACCATCAAAAAATCAAAATGGCCGCCATCAAAAAAATCAAAATGGCCGCCGTCGAAATAGCCGCCGTGGGCACGTCAACCGGTTACGTCACATGGTTACGTCACCTGGTTACGTAATGTTTTTGGTCTAGAACTGTTATATGCTATCTACTGTCATTTTGTAGTAATTCGTACAACGGCTCCATTAACGTACTTGCATTTTGAATAATACGATTGTAATATTTTATGAACCCAATAAATGCGCGTACTTCTGATTGATTTTTCGGTTCTGGCATATTTTCTATTGCCGTAATCTTTTCATTCATTTTATGTAACCCGGATCTATCTATTCTGAATCCGCAATACGTATTTTCCGTGTCTAGAAACTAACATTTATTCACATTCATTTTAATATTTTACTTGTTTAAAATTCCAAAAACCTCATCTAGGGTTTCAAGTAACGCTTTTCTACCTGTACCACCAACTATCATGTCATCAATCAGAATTTTTATCTTCGAAATGCTTGCGAAAATGCTTTACATTGTTCTTTGCCATATGCCTACTGCAGATGCAACGACGCACCACAGACGCTTCCATTTGTACAACCCTCTATGGATATTTAGTACTAATAACTTTGCACTTTCCTCAGTTAACTTTGATTGTCAGTACCCTTGTCTCAAATCCAATTTATAGAATACCGTACTACCAGCAAGATCCGAAAACAGTTCATATACCGTCGGTAGGTGATAATCATCAATAATCAATTGTTTCGGCAAGGTATCGAATAGTTAAATGTGTGTCTCGCGACACTCAAAATCGTCCTCGCACATGTACGCACGCTCGCGTGCAATGTTTACTTGCCGTCTCTGCGTCAAATCTCGCCGCTTGCCCGTGTCGCGACTCAAAACCCATCAGCTGTATCTCATGTATTGTCTACTATCTCGAAATCATCTATGTGTATAATCTATGTGTTCTCTCGCTCTGTAAAATCTTCACTCTCTGTAACGTTCTCTTGCGATACGGTCTGTATCGCCGCATCAAAACCAATAAAAATTCTCGGTTACTATCAATCATCATCTCTCTCCATCTCAACATCAGTTCGTTTCATTCACACTCGTTCTCATCACTAATTCGCGGATCCCACGTCGATGATCCACATCCTTTTGCCATCTCTCTAAACATCAATTGTGGATTCATGGTTCTACTGAAATCTCCACCAACGCTCACCGAAACATCTCTCTTTAAAATTGGAACTACTGGGGTTGCATATTCTGAAGTTTCAATTTTTTGAATTATATTTTCCTTTTTCTGAAAAATCCAATTCGTTATTTAATAAAGGAAACAACTTGAATGGGACTATACGTGCCCTGGCAAAAACTGGCTTCGCATCCTTTTTTAAAACCAAATTCGCCTGCAAATTTTCAATTTTACTCGTATTATCTTTTGTAATTTCATCCTACTTTTCTAGTGATTCTCGAATATTTTCATCAAAATTTTATACCGACTCTACTTCTTTTATTTCTGCTAAACCTAAAAATATAGTTCACTTCAAGTAAAGGGCGAATCCATTCTTGGCCCATTAGTGGTTTTCTTTCCATGTCGGTTGGATATATATTTAATTTGTAATCTTTACTTTTACATGAAACATTTACCGTAATATAACCTCAAACGCTCACTTGTTTTTCACAATATGTAATCAATTTCACGTCTGTCTTGAAAACTGTAGTACCTTTGAAATATCTTCTTGCCTGTTCTTTCCACATGAGGGTGACTGCAGCTCCGCTATCAATTTCAAATTCTATCGTAACTGTATTTGCTTGAATGGTAATGTAGAATTTTTCTCGAAATTCAGGATGTTACACCTGTAACAATTCTTCTACTTCGTGCACTGAATGATTTTTATTTCTAAAACAAACTTTACTTAGATCACCTTGCCTTCCGCATGCATTACACGTTATATTTCGAGGTAAGGTACAAACCGGAGCTAAGGACTCGGTATTACCGCACCGGTAACAACAAAAATCACTCTTCTTTCCACTCTTCTAAGAACTTGATTCTTGTCTGTCCCGTTGAAATCCGGGAGTCTTCTTGTTTGGGTAATTTTTATTTTTCTTGTACTGTTCTGTATTTGCTGAAACATTTCCTTTCCTGATACCTACGGCATGTACGGAATGCTTATTGTTATTGCTCTTGTCATTCAAATCAGTATTTTTCTTTTGTGACAATTCCGTGGATGAAGCTATCTGTAGGGCTTTATCCAAGGTCAAGTCTTTTGTTTCTAGCAGCCTTTTTCTTACTCGACTGCTTGCTATACCATGAACAAATTGATTTCTAAGAGCCGTTTTCAAAAATGTTCCAAAATTGCATGACTGGCTCATCTTCTTTGAACTTCTAACAAAATCTTGAGTATTCTTACCTGGTTGTTGCTTTCCAGTGTTGAATTTGAAATTTTCTGCGATTTAAATAACTTCTGGCTGAAATAATTCCTTCAATTTCTCGGTTACACCTTTGTACTTCTGTTTGTAAACATCTGCATCGTCCATGAAATCGCACAATGTCGAAAAATTCTTTGTTCCAATGTAATGTAATAGATACGACGGACTTTCTTCTCCCTCTATTTTTGAGATCAGAAATGCCCCTTCTAATTGCTGTAACCAATGCTTTTATTTGAATTGCGTTAAATCAAACTCATCTACTTGCAAAAATTCCTTGTCTGTACTCATGTCCTCAGGGTACAAAAACTGGGACAGGTTTGTAATTACTTCTGTATCCTTGCTTCCAGAACTTTCGTGTTCTGGATTGTGAAAAATTTCTTCTTTTTTTGTATTTTTGTCTACTTGGTCTGTTGTAGACGCCTCTGTGATTACCCCACCCATTTTTCTGAACGGTCACTCGGAAAAAAATGTTCACTTTGTGAATTTGTACGTATGTACGGTTCGTATGTATTTGTACGCATGTATAAAAAAAATTTTTTAGATTTTTGTGTACACTATGTTACGCCGTATACGCCATATATACTTTGTCTGTATTCGTGTGCTCGTATGTATTCTGTGTATTCGACCACGCACTTACTCGCGAACGTTTATACTTTATACACTGACTCTTGCGGAACTTATAGGTGTGTATGTTCACTACGTACTTCACTGATTTTACTCAGTCTCTGTCTAAGCGCAAACGAAACCTATACCCGGCAAAATTCTTTTTTGCACTTTTTCCAATCTATTTGCAATTATGCACTGAGACGGCGTACTTTTACAAAGACAATTGAGCCTATGGGTCAAATAACGGCTTAAGTCGACTTAAGTTTTGGCATAAAAAAGGCAAGTAAAGATTCAACAGTCGATATTTCAATTTTGACAAGGCATTTTACAAGGAACTTTTATTTTTTTACATAGGTGGGGTACCCAAAAATGATATACAAACGTAATAACAATTATTAAATATTGTCCAATACAGTGCTATCACGGAAATTCGGAGTAAGACTTAAGTCGTTTTTTTGTAGAACGACTTTTAATCTGTACAAACACGTTTTTGGATTAAAATAATATGATGACGATAATAGTCAAACCAGTTTCTACTGTAATGGGTGTTTCATGGTCGCGGTGAACACATATAAAAAAAGCTAAACTAGGAATTGACATTTAAAAAACGGCATGTATCAGGTTCAATCAGAGTCCATTTCGTCTGTTTCAGCCGAATCATTGTCGTTGCAGGTACCCCGCAGCACATTTTTATACCATTCCCTATTAACCGGTTTTACAAAAGGCATTAAAGATAGCACGTCATTTTTTTTAGCTGTCTTAATTCCAACAGGAGCCGGGTTTGCTAATGCTAGTTCGGTATCTTTACTTACAAAAGCGTTTAATTTGAACAGGTTGAAATTTTGCGGAGCGCCATTATAGTCCGCGTAAACGGACATGGTGCCTGTTGGCTTGTATGATAACTTCACATACTTTTGGATCGTGAATTTCTTTCCCTTAGCTTTTGGAACCTTTAGAAAAAATGAATCCAAAGTTTTATCCCATTCTTTTAATAAGTGGGCACTCATCTCTGCTTCGAAAGCTTTTGGTTTGTGCCTTACGGTCCTCATTATTTCGAGATACTCGATAGGATTTTCGACGGTCTCTACTTTTTTTAAAACAGTTCCGTAAACACCGAAATTTCTATCGCATTGGCAGTATGAATGACCTCGCACCGGAAAGATGTGATTTATTTCAACTCCCATTTTGACCGACAACCAAGCACAATATCGTACGAGAGTCTTGTTTTTATTTTGCCCCCCACAGGAGTCAGACAAAAGAACTACTTTTTTTAATTCTGGATTTTCAGTCAATTTTTTTACCAGAAAATCGTTCAAAAAACTACACACAGAGTTACCGTTCTTGCCACCATCACATTCTAAGAAGCAAAAAAATTTGCTGTCACCGTCATTAAAACAGTGTGTGTTGAAAACATACAGCCACAATAATCGCTTGTAAAATTGTGCGCTAACGTTCAGTTTTGGAAGCGGAAGATTTTGTGCGTAGTCGAACTCAACAGTTAGAGTATCATCGTTAATATTCTTTGTGCACTGTTGCCGCAAAACCTTGTATTCCGCAACTTTTACTTCATGTAGACGGAACGATTCCTTACACGGATCTGATGAATTTGCCGATAGTTTGATTTTACATTCGGTGCAAAAATCACAGACGTCTGTTTTACGTTGCCTAAACGAGTAATCACTATTTTCCCGAAAATATCTATGGTACGTTGGGTACTTTAGTGAGAGCTGCTTCCCTGTTTTATCAAAGTAATATTCTTGGAATGCGTGAAACATTTTTTTTACGTTTAAGTCTGGATTCTCGAAGTACTTTCTTTCAGTTTTGGAGCTTCCATAATGCGATTTTTTGTTCGGGAAAGTCGACCAATGCTCCTTCACTAAACTCCATACCACGTTCGAAATTTTGGCAGGGTTGGGTTGCTTACCCCTTTTTTCTGTAGCAACTGTCGTACCTGAAACAATCAGTATTTTCATATTTTAATCCAGACCTGACTTGTTTTGTTATAAGACGCCAATAAACGAGTCAAGCATTCGTAAATATTGATTTATTTAGAAAGAAAATAATATAAACATTTACCTGATTTACAAAATCGGAGCACCGTTTTCATTCTGGATTCAGTTATTTGGAGAAGAGACAGAAAAAATCCTTTACAGACAGTTTTATCCTGGCCATCTACTTTGAAAGAATATTTCCAAGACCAAGATCTGTTCTTCCGTTTTGTTACGGTTTTGACGTATTTGATTTCTTCACGTTGTATACAACTGATTAAAAAAGTGTCCTGACTCGGTTTCTCAGCCATTGCCCAGAAAGTCTTGAAAATTTCACGCTGACGTTTATAATCGAAAGAAGACGAACAGTTTTTCTTGCAGCAGTCGGTAGTGTGCCTGAATTTTTTTCGAGGTATTTTATTCCCACTTTGAGAAGCGTAACTTTTACCACTGTTACGCTTAAGCTTCTTTCTATTTTGTTCCCATCTATCTTGTCGAATTTTTCTCTTTTTCCCCGTAACTGTAGCAGTAGGGCTAGTCGATGCTGTTGTAGTTGTTGTAGATTCGTTCATTATTTCGCGCAGAAAATATTGCAGCTTTACACGAAATCTAACAGACAGGCAGATAAACACGTGCGTCTGTTTGGCGGAGGCGCGTGGATTAGCCTACTTCGCTTCGCTGCTACTGCCGGCTAACTCAATGGCGGTGCGCGCACCGCTTGTTATGGTTACTACAGCATTAAAAGTTGACGAAAACATCCAAGATTCACAGGGTTTATAGCGAAGATTATACAGAACACCGAGATCAGCTTCTTTGAAAAAGTGACTTAAGTCGACTTAAGTCGTTATTTGACCCATAGGCTCAATTTGACAAATATTAAATAAAAATACACACCACCTGCCGCGGCCGTGGTCCGTCGGCTGATAGGGCTCTAGGCTGAGTAGTTAATTAATTCTATGAATTCGTTGGGCGCCAATTGGTTTGAGGAACCAATACCTGAATTTCCTTTTATAAATTTACCATTAATGAATAAATAATTGAATGAGGAATTCGGCTAGCTCGATTATTAAAATAGAAGAGACAATACAAGGAGGATACGTGGAGGACCAAAAGTAATTGCAAGACAATAGAAAAGCGTATATGCGAAGATATATAAATTTATTCACTTACTACTTGTCGATATACTGGATCAAGTTACCCTTCTCAAATGGCAAACTTAGTTGAGTCGACAACAGACGGTCGAGGTTCTATTACACAGAACAGTTATATTTGACGAATCGAAGTTCACACGGCCGAGACTCCTCGAGGACTGCTCACAACTGAAGTGTGTTCATTATTCGCAGCTAATCCGCGCCGATCTAGCGTCTTCGCTTTGCTGCCGGTCTGCTACAACGTGTGCAGGCAGAGGTGCTTGTTTCGCGGTCAAACGCAGTGTGAGTCTTTCCTCGTGGGGCGTGATACCTGGTCTAATTTATAGGTTGACAATACAGATGACGATAAAGTTTATACTAGTTTTCTACCTGCAGGGTTGGTGTCGATTATCAGGGTTCGGGGGTTGATTGAGTTCTCGAGGAGTCAATTCGAGTTTTGACATCGAGGAAGAGTTTTATTTTCCTGTCCCAGCACCGTCCTCGTTGCCAACTGTTGTGTTTGTGGTTTTTTTTTTATTTAATAATGTAGACAATAGTTTAATAAACAAGAACTTTACTTTTATTTATAGCCTATAATTACAATTAGCGCGTGGCGTCTTATTAATTATTATTGGTGTAATTGTGAAATTGGTCTTTCTTGTATGTCGATCACTGAGCTACTGCTTCTTCGCGCTCTCGAGACTCTCTTGCCAGTTTGGGTAGTCCCCACTACTCACTCATTAACTGAAACCCAACAATAATAAAGAACACTATTTGTATAATCTATGACATTATACATAGCCATAACACATTGATCATGATATGTAGCTCAATATCCGAGTAGGGCTTGTGCACTATCCCACCCCATTCCGTTTACGAACTTTTCTTCTTCTCATTGTGGTTGAGCTGTTAAAGAAATTCCATTCTGCTAATCCGCCAATTAGTATCCTGATCGATATGGTCTTAATGTTTGGATGGCGCAGTATTCCTCGTCCGAGAAGTTGATTCGCAGAAGTTTCGCATCAAACTCCTCTACAACTGAAAACTGCTCCCAATTTGATAACCTCGTGGAAGTCGTATTTCTTCATCACTTCCCCAAAGAGGCTGTTGTTGTTGGCATACTTGTTAACTTCATCGCGGTTCATTTTCTCCGAATCCGTCCTGTCACTGGTGATACCTACGTCCAAGATGATGGTGGTACGTCCTGAAGTTGCTGTTATATCAGGTTTTCTCAATCCTTCCTCGGTGTCGAACCTCGGTTCTTCCTCAACATAGAATTCTGCTTTTCTGAATTTTCCTGCGAGGTATTTTGCTATCGCATTGTGTCTTTTAAGAGAGTCATAGTTACTGCCACCGTTTACGTCCGCTTGCTTGAATTTCTTCACGTTGACATTCAAAGCACTGGGCAGAAATCACACTGCGTCAACACCCGCTAGGGCCATCGCAATGCTTTGTTTTAATTGGACAGTCAGATTCCCCTAGTCCGTGCCAGTTCTGAGCTGACCGTTGAATGTCGGCCGAAGAGAACGACGGCAACAGCGAACCGCCGCCGAAGCCTCGCAGCAAGGGAGATCCGTGGAAGGCCGAGGCACGGGACCGAGCTGGGATCCGGTTATCAACCATCACCTCGCCCAGGCCCGGCACGTCAGCCAAACCCACTTCCCGACCAAGCCCGACACACCCCGATCCGCAGAGCCAATGTTTATTTCAAAGTTACGGATCTAATTTGCCGACTTTCCTCACCTACATTAGTCTATCTACTAGAGACTCTTCACCTTGGAGAACTGCTGCGGATATAAATACGAACTGGCGCGAGACCTCCGCGTGGCCCTCTACTGGATTTTCAAGGTCCGAGGGAAAGAAACAGACACCGCCGCAACGGCAGTGCTCTTTGCGTTCCAAACCCTATCTCTCTGCTAGAGGATTCCAGAGAACTCGAACGCTTATACAGAAAAGAAAACTCTTTCCGGATCTCCCGACGGCGTCTCCAGGTCTTTTTGGGTTACCCCGACGAACTCTCTAGCGAGGGCATGACTTGTAAACGGTTCCGCTGCCGGGTTCCGGAACAGGAACCGGATTCCCTTTCGCCTGACGGGTGTGTCACATTTCAAACCGCGCACGCCCACGCCGGGGGGAACATCGAGCGACGCCCAACGTTCGCAATTACCGGCTTCAAGAGGCACGTGTCAGGCATAAAAATACACCAACATCTTCATCGGATTTCTTCTAGGGCTTAGGATCGACTGACTTATGCGCAACGACTGTTCACACGAAACCCTTTCCCACGTCAGTCCTCCAGGGCCTCGCTGGAGTATTTGCTACTACCACCAAGATCTGCACCGACAGCGGCTCCAGGCAGGCTCATGCGCAGACCCTTGTGCACACAACGCCGCTACCGTCCCACTCGTCAGGGCTTCATGACGGCCTAGGCCGCCTGGTATGCCGCTGACGGCCGAGTATAGGCGCGACGCTTCAGCGCCATCCATTTTCAGGGCTAGTTGCTTCGGCAGGTGAGTTGTTACACACTTCTTAGAGGATTCCGACTTCCATGGCCACCGTCCTGCTGTCACAAGCAACTGTCGCCTTTCATGGTATCCCATGAGCGTCGACTTTGGGGGCTTAACTCGGCGTTGGTTCATCCCACAGTACCAGTTCTGCTCACCAAAAGTGGCTCACTTGACACTCTGATACGGAATCTCGTGACTTTATAGTTCGAGCAAGGCAGAGATCTCACCCATTCAAAGTTTAAAAAAAGGTGAAGGTCGTTTCGGCCCCAAGGCCTCTAATCATACGCTTCACCGGATGAGACTCGTGTACGTTTTGTACGCAAGTGCCAGCTATCCTGACGGAAACTTCGGAGAAAACCAGCTACTGGATGGTTCAATTAGTCTTTCGCCACTTTACCCAGTTCCGACGATCGATTTGCACGTCAGAATCGCTACGGACCTCCATCAGGGTTTCCCTGACTTCGTCCTGACCAGGCATAGTTCACCATCTTTCGGGTCCCAACGTGTACGCTCTGGGTGCGCCTCTTATCATGGTAAGAACGAAACACCCCGGGAGTGCGGGGCCGCATCCTCCTTCGGTCAGCGCTGGGCTAACCTTTACGTCCATTTTGCCTTTAGGTTTGCTCGTCCCAATGACTCGCGAAAATGTTAGACTCCTTCGCCTTTATTTCAAGACGGGTCCTGAAAGTACCCAGAGCAGTAGCGACGCCGAGCGGTATGCGATAATTCGAACAAACCAGCCAGAAGACACCACCAGCCGACAGCTGGCTAGACCGGTCGGGCGACCGGGGGTCTGCCCCGACGCGAACGCCGGGACAGGCAGCCGACCGGGTGTTTGAATGACAACCCACAGATCGCGATGTTCTACTAGGGGAGAAGTGCACGCCGGCGCGGCTGGATATTGCATCTCAACCGAGTGCCGTGGACGCTAGGTCCCGACATTACGAGCCGCGGCGAAGCCTGCGTCACTGACAATGAATGTCCCCGTTCGATCTTTCGGATTTCTCAGGTTCACCTCTGAACGATTCCGCATACTCTTGAACTCTCTCTTCAAAGTTCTTTGTCAATTTTTCCTTACGGTACTTGTTCGCTATCGGTCTCGAGGTCATATTCAGCCTCAGAGTTTAACACCCACTGAGAGCTGCACTCTCGAGCAACCCGACTTTAAGAAGAGATCCTCCCGTTGCACGTCCCGATCACCACGGGCCTGGCACCCTCTGCGGGTAAGTGTCCCCATTCAAGATGAACTTGGACGCCGGCCGATGCTTCGGGATATGTGAATGCTCCCAAACACTACATTTCCCGGCTGCAGAAGCGCGGGATTCAGTAATGGGCTGTTTCCTGTTCGCTTGCCGCTACTAAGGAAATCCTAGTTAGTTTCTTTTCCTCCGCTTAATAATATGCTTAAATTTAGCGGGTAGTCTCGCCTGCTCTGAGGTCGTCGTGAAATGTGAAGTCCCTCTTCGGCGACGGTCGTTGGTTTGTTCATGAACAGCACCGTCGACACGACCGAGAACAATGTATCTTTCATACGAGCCACGAAAACGACCGTAAACACCTGCCGTACGGGAGACTCGAAAGCCTCACGGCGACACGTTCGCGGAATTTTTCCACATGAGCGGCAGACTGACCGCGCGGAGCATTGGTCCGTGTGTTGACGTGCCAACTTCGTTCGTTCTCTCGACTATTGCTAGCACCGAAACAAGACGAACGGCAGTGACAGCTCGACCCCGTGATCTTCGGCGACGCGTCGTGACCGTAACATACGTGTTCGCTTGAGGCGACGCCACTCGTTGCCACGTGACTGGCGCGTGACTCGGGCGGCGAACGCCCAGTCATTGGCTCGCGGAAGCATGGTATTGTTTCCCCAAGAGGGTTTTCGCACCGTTGCCGACGGAGCCGTTTGTCGTTGTTAAACGACCCTCAGCCAGGCATGGTCCGAGAATTATATTCGTGGACCGTCGTGTGCGTTCGAAATGTCGATGCTTATGTGTCCTGCAGTTCATAAGTTGACGCGCAATCAGCTGCGATTTTCATCGACTCACGAACCAAGCATATATGCGAATTCTGCATGTGAATGCTGCAATTTCGGTTGTTACTGGCTTTCCGTGGTCGTAAGCGCGGCGCTGCGTGCTTCAGCCGTTGGTTGGTTGCGCGCGGGGAGGAACACGCGCCTGACATCAAGTTTCGACCGTGCGATAAGTTTAGGAACCGACGGAGCCTCGAGTTTACGTGTCGGACAGGATAAACCGGCCGAACCCGATCGACTCGCAATGCAAATGATTGACAGCGGACGGCAGTAGGTCGCGTCAGCGAGTCCCGGGTATCGCTGCCCTCAAGGCTGCCGTGAGCTTTTTCAAACGGAAGAAAATTATCTCAGAAACCTGCCGCGTTCGCGGCATGCGTGCGGCGTAACCGCATTGCAATCAGACGCCCTGGCACAGATAGGCTACCCGCGGAGAAGGTCTGCGAACAGTTCGCACGTCGCTTTCGTACGGCCTGACTGGGTTAAACGAGTCAAAGCTGACCGCAAAGCGGTCCCCTCTCTGCATCGAGGTGACCGGAGAAGCAAACGACCGGCCGCTGCTCCGCGGTGGAGGCGGAGTTACGGTTTGATGCCTCGGCACAAGTCGGCCGTTGGGCGGGTCTAGTCGGCGACAGCGCTCACTGTGATCGCGGCTGACGCCGGTCCCAACTGATCTGGCATCAGCACCGCGTTCGTTGTTACGACGTATGGGTCGCGCGCCGCGGCAACCAGTCCGAGCGTTACGTCGTTTGAAGTTTCATGGAATTTTGTTCATAACACGGGACGTACGCGCCGCTCTCGCGGCGACAGCACCGCGCGTACAAGTCGCTTCTTCGGCAGTACGAAATGTTGACGATTTTTCCGCAGGTTCGTCTATGGACACCTTGTTACGACTTCTACTTTTTCTGAATGATCAGTTTGGTCATCTTCTTCGGCAACATCGGCGATGCCGAGACATTGCCGCGTACCAGTCTGAGGACCTCACTCAATCATTCAATCGGTGAAAGTGGCGGGCAGTGTGTACAACAGACAGGGACGTAATCAACGCGAGCTCATGACTTGCGCTTACTGGGAATTCCTTGTTTACGGGGAATAATTGCAAGCCCCAGGCATTAGCACGGAGGAGGTTCAGTGGGTTACCCGGGCCGTTCGGCCAGGAAAGACATGCTGATTCCTTTAGTGTAGCGCGCGTGCGGCCCAGAATATCTAAGGGCACCACAGACCTGTTATTGCTCAATCTCGTGCTGCTAGGAGCCGCCCGTCCCTTTGAGAAGATTTATTTGTACGCCGGTAGTAAAAACCGCCCGATTAAAGCCGAGGGCCTTCGAGATGCCGGAAGGTACGCCTATTCAGCAGGCTAGAGTCTCGTTTGTTATCGGAATTAACCAGACGAATCGCTCCATCAACTAAGAACGGCCATGCGGCACCACTCACCAAATTAAGTAAGAGCTCTCAATCTGTCATTCCTTCCGGTGTCTGGGCCTGGTGAGATTTTCCGTGTTGAGTCAAATGAGGCCACAGGCTCAACTCCTGCATGTGCCCTTCCGTCAATTTCTACAAGTTTCAGCTTTGCAACCATACTTTCCCCGCAACCCAAAAGCTTTGGTTTCCCGAAAGCTGCCCGCCAAGTCATCGTAGGAACTTCGGCGGATCGCTAACTGGCGTTGTTTATGGTTAGAAATAGGGCGGTATCTGATGGCCGTCGAACCTCCAACTTCCGTTCTTGATTGAAGAAAACATTTTTGGCAAATGCTTTCACTTCTGTCCGTCTTGCGACAATCCAAGACTTACACCTCTAACGTTGCGATACGAATGCCCCTATCTGACCCTACTAATCATTATAGTAGGGGAGCCCAAGAGGGGATTTTGGGTTGTATTCAAGCGCGACAGAACAATATAAGGGAGGAAACGTTGCACCCTGTCATGAACGACCACCATGTATGAACCCTTAATATACAAGGGTGCGTCTAGGGTAGCCAATCAGATTAGTAAAAAAAAATCGATCCTCAAATTAATTCGAGCTCGTCAGATTAATAGAAGGTAAGTTAATTACATGGAAAAAAGCGTCAATTTCAATATTCTGACGATTTGATCATGATATAAGAGAATAAGCGAGTAATTAGTTTGCAAAAAAAAACGCCACCTGGAAGTATTCGAGTGCGGTTATTTTTTTTTTTTAATTTGAAGGAAATCATGTAAAAATTACGGATATAATATAATCTGACGGTTTCTACAACGTAAAAAAGCTAAAATTATTGATAAAGTGAGGTACGTGCAAGTGCTGAGAACAATGTATTTCCCACTCCGCGCCTTTCTCCCCTTCTCACTCTTTCTCTATTTCTCACTCTCGCGCACCGTCCCCCCACTACTTTCTGCGGCCATGATGCCATCTCAGCTGATCACAATACAACGCGGTCGTGTTCGTAGATTTGTGACGCTTTGGTTTATTTGTTGTGTTTTAAAAAAGTAAAAAGTTATTTTATTTAATAACAGCCATATTCTTCTTAGAATTGTTTTCAAAAACTGAGAATTATTAATTGAGGATATAACAAGTAATTTTTTTCAAAAAAAAAACATAAACAAGCAGTATTTATTTTTTTGTAAATAATTTTTAAAGTTGGTGACTTGTGATGATTCACGTGAGTGGAAGTAAGTGAGCGATAGTCGGTAAAGAAAGACAGCACTAGCGAGTGAGAAAGAAAACAATAGCCATTGACTATTGGTGTCCTTTACATGTCACGGTACTACCTTAAGCTGTCAGAACAATGAAATTCCTCCACATAATTATCAGATTATAGGTTAGCACAACAAGGACATCGAGCTGAACTGTCTGCATATAAATCTTATGAGCTTGAGTATTTCAAGGTCACTATTTTTTTTTTTACATTTTCAAAAATCGGCTGTGAGTTCTGACTGCATCCAAATCGTCAGTCTTTTGAATAGGATACCTTTTAGAGGTCACTGAACATTCCCCCTGAATATCTGATAAGCTTAAATAAGTTTTTTTTATCCATTTTCTACCCCTTCGTGCTGCCACCTCCGACTTGTAAGCCGGCAGATTATTACTTCTCTGTTGCCGGAAGCACATAGGGCGTATACGATATTAATGTCTGACGCACTCGAGTATTTCTTTATAATAAATTTTTTTTACATTTTTGAAAATTAGTACCCACTTCCCCCGGCAGTAAAAGAGCATATATCATATAAACTTTTTTTCTTTTTAGTATCTAATCTTTATGATCCAACAGGTTCTCGCAGCGCTAAAGTGACTCACCATTTAGCCTCTTGGGCTCCCCTACTATTACCTCGGGGTTCCGATAACCAACAAAATAGAACCGAGGTCCTATTCCATTATTCCATGCACACAGTATTCGGGCGAAAATAGCCTGCTTTGAGCACTCTAATTTGTTCAAAGTAAACGTACCGACTCATCTCGACACTCAGTGAAGAGCATCGCGATGGGATATGAGTTCGGCTACCCCAGAGGGCAAAGCCCACCGGTAGGACGTCCCACAATGATGCCAGTTAGACATCGCGAGCGGTAAACCGACAGCTTGGGACACGGATTCAACTACGAGCTTTTTAATCGCAACAACTCCAATATATGCTATTGGAGCTGGAATTACCGCGGCTGCTGGTACTAGATTTGCCCTCCAATGGATCCTCGTTAGAGGATTCAAAGCGTACTCATTCCGCTTACGGGGCTTCGGACGAGTCCCGAATCGTTATTTTTCGTTACCGTCTCCCCGTGCCGGGAGTGGATAATTTGCGCGCTTGCTGCCGTCCTTGGATGTAGTAGCCATTTCTAAGGCTCTCTTTCCGGAATCGAACGCTGATTCCACGTTACCCGTTACAACCATGGTAGGCGCCAAGCCTACTATCGACAGTTGATGAGGCACACATTTGAAAGAAGCGTCGCCGGTACAAGACCGTGCGATCAGCCCAAAGGTATTTGGAGTCTCCAAGGTAAACGGCGGACGGGACGTACCCGCCGCCGTTTGGTTATAATCTAATAAAGCATTTCTCTCATCTCTGGTCGGAACTCTGTTTGCTTGTATAAGCTCTAGAATTACCACGGTTACCCAAGTGAATGTGTGTACGATCTGAGAAACCATAACTGATTCAATGAGCCATTCGCGGTTTCATCTCAATTAGGCTTGTACTAAGACATGCATGGCTTAATCTCTGAGACAAGCATATAACTACTGGCAGAATTGTTCAGGGAGCTTCGATGTGAAATCTCGGCTCGGACGTGCGCACCCATTGCTGGCCGGGTCTCCTAGCCCGGTCGGCCGCGCGTCTACTATGTGTTTCGGGACTGCCCGCAGGAAGCCTCGTTTTCGTTTGCCGCTACTTCGGTACTCGGCTTATAAGCGTTCGAACAAATTTCCCGGACCCGTCGCGTTGGCGAGATTAAAATGCTCTATTAACTTGGAACCCGCCGATGACCAAATGAGATCAAAATTTGCTCAACATGTTGTGCTCGTTTTGTGCTGTTTTGTTCCGCAAAAAAAAAGTTTTGTACTATTAGTATTCTCAAAATATGCAAGAAATTAGGAGCGGGTTCCAACTTAATGTTAAGTTAGAACCCGCAAGGTTGGAAGACACTCAACATTATGTACTTGTTTTGTGCTATTTTGTGCCACCCAAATAACGTTTTGTACCCTCGTCATTACCGAGATATATGCCTCCGACGAGGTATGCAAACGGCCCAACGAGTTCGGGTGGTACGGAACTTGAAGCATTCGTTTTGTGCTATCTTGTGCCACCCAAATGACGTTTTGTACCCTCGTCATTAACGAGATATATGCCTCCGACGAGGTATGCAAACGGCCCAACGAGTTCGGGTGGTACGGAACTTGAGGCATTTGTTTTGTGCTACTTTGTGCCTCCCAAATAACGTTTTGTACCTTCGTCATTACCGAGATATATGCCTCCGACGAGGTATGCAAACGGCCCAACGAGTTCGGGTGGTACGGAACTTGAGGCATTCGTTTTGTTCTACTTTGTGCCACCCAAATAACGCTTTGTATCCTCGTCATTAGCGAGACATATGATGTAATTACTTCACGCCAATGCATAAACGGAGCCCGCAGACCTGTATGAATTGTTTCATTTTTCTTCGGGTATGTGTCGCAAAGATCAAGCTTTGTGCTAAAAAAGGCGGAAAAAGACGAAAAGAGGCGAGATGTCAACCCCCAGAATCGAACTGTCACAACTCAGAAAGACCTCGTTTCTTCAAAACTGCCATAAATATATCCACCATCAAATGAAACCGACCAATGAATACCGCAGATTGATCATGACAATGTCTGTTGATGGTAACAGTATAATGATGAATGTTGCCAACCATATTTTGTTCACTCGATAAATCTGAGTTTAGGCCTCTACACCGACGGCAAGGTAATGGTTATCGTAGAGGTTTTTTTTTGTTTTTACTTAATTTTTTTTATGTATTTTTTCAATTTGTTTTTCATCATTTTTTTATTATTATTTTATCTGATCATTTTTTATTATTGTTTTTTTTCTAATCTGTTTTTCAATCTTTTTTCTTATTTATTTTAATTATAATGTTTTTTTTTAAGTTCCGAATTTTCCCAAAATTATATTCATTTTTTTTTTACGGTATCGTAATTTTTTTAAGATATTTTTTTTTCTTGCAACAAAAATGTACTTCCAGTTTGTGTCCTTTAGAAAATATTTTTTTAGTATTCTATATGTAATATAATGTGGAAGATGATACGTACTTTACCTGATCAATTCAGTCGGTACATGTATATGTATGTATAATGTTGAATACGAGGTCGAATACTGATAATATTAATATAGTTGAAATAATAATAATATTAAAATACAGTGAATCTGTTACCTTTTATGGTGCTGAGTTTTTTGCAGTTCGATTTCTCTCGAACTCTTACATCTATTACTTTATGCTCACCATCGGGTCTGTGTGCATTTTTTATGTTATTGTTTGTACGTTGTCGCATTTATTTCGGTACGTTGTATTGTGCATAACATATCTATTGACTGATAAAGATTGTTCAAGGCCTCGTGTGGTGTGAAGATTTTACGTGTCTTGGATGTGTCCTCACACTCGTATTCATCAGATTTTTAGTTCAATCACTTTAGGCATTCCTTCAGTGTTGAATTTAAATCTCCATTTTTTTTTCACTGTCTCGTTTCGCTTCCGATATAACAGCTCAGTGTAGATTTTAGCTCCTCATATGGTGTAGACGATTGCATGACAAAGGACGTCTGCATTTTGATTACAAGAAGATTTTTTAGACTCCAGGTCGTTGTATCTTTCCCAAGTACCGTCATGACGTCTGCAAACGGCGATGTAATGCCCGACAGCCCCGAGAGGCATAGAAGCCTCATCTTCGTTTTGATGGCCTGGTAGAAACTGTATTACACCTCTCAAAAAGAATCACGTGCTTTGAAGTTCTATGTGATGCGGTATGCTAGACAATTGCAGCACGCCTTCTACAAGTAGATGTTTTTTCTTTGGATCGGACGTTAAAATCTCTACAAACAAATGTTTGCCGTTAATGACAGTTTTACTTGTTCGGAAACCATCACAGACTGACCTATTTTCGGTGCCCCTCAAACCACAGCTGGTACATCTATCAGCGATCTGTTCCGATATTAATCTCTGAAGTTCATCGATGGATCCATCCTTGGCAGAGACTGTGATGATAGGTCTTTCGTACACTCTAACCGCATGGGGACATTCTGTGTCAGAGCACTGGTTATTTCCTTGGCGCTAGAATGACCTTTCATTACATGTGACAACAATTTTGACACTGGCATATCGCACTTCATTTGCATCAGTCCACTTGGTAGCCTAACGGAACGACAAAGCGGGAATAGTATTTCCGCTCGAAGCTTGTACGTAGTAGCAGATATACCTTTTTGTACGATATCAGCGGCAAGTTTTCCAATGGCATAGTTCGTTGCGCTATCGACGTATTTTTTGTACGGATCACTGTCACAATACGCGGTACAAAAGATCTGTGTGGATGAATCGAATGAACATGTATTTGATAACAGAGTTTTCTTCCCGCCCCGCATAACTGGCTGCAGAGTACGGTCGTGGCCAATTTTCAAAATTCCAATTGGAACAACGGGTTTAACTTGAGAGAGATCGACGTGAAGCCATTCAGAATTCGGCTCGAGATACGATTTACGCTTTCGCTTTGTCTTTTCTTCGCCTAAATTGCGCCAGTTTTCAATTTCGGACATCTCTAATCTACGATCAACTAACGGGTCTAGCTCGTTTCGAATAAGTTTTGACGCTACAACCGTACCGTTTACGAGAGGAGAGATTTCAACCGATTTATCACACGGAGGAAAATCGTCTGTATTATCGAACTCATCATTGGACTTAAGCGTTGAAGTTGCATCTATTTCGATGTCGGAATTTGTATATTCCTCATTGCTAATAGAATCTTCTTCAACATCTGTGCCATATCGTGGTGCGTCGTCCTCTTCCTGCACGAAATTTGCTGCAGCAAGTTTCATGGAGCCTTCGATTGATTTGATATGATGAAGCATGAAATCATCAACGCGTAAGGGCAGAGTCATATGTTGGAAAACTCTGTTTTTGATATCGTTGAAATTCGATTCTACCGAAGCGCTGGAGGCCGTTGGGTTTCCGTAACCATAATAGGGTACCATAATGGCAGTAAATACGGGAATCAAATGTGCTACTTGCAAAATATCGTCAACAAGTTTGGGTAATGCTTGTTGGTTCCCCCTTGTCCCAGTGTCACTTTTACTCTTAACATTTCTGATGATTTCCTGTACCCGAGCGGTGAATAGATTCCCCGGGCACATTTCAATGTCCGAGATATCACAGATTTGAGTTTCTTCTTCTGTAAAATTCTCATTATCTGCCGAATTAATCCCACCTATCCTTTTAAGAAGGGCATTCTTGCTAACTTCGCAAGGTGTGGGCAGACCTGTGTTTTCGTCATCTCCCTCGGTAGCATTGCAAGCAACAGTAATAATATCTGACAATATTCTAAAAAGGTCATTAACGTCTTCCGATTGTATAACTTGACCCAAACTTCTTAAGTAAAATTGTCGGGTTTGTCGGAGCTGCCCACGCAAACTTGACCACATTGTCATCATTTTAACAACGTGAGCTACATCATTTCTAAGAAAACACGCTGGTAGATTAGGAGCCATACAATCCTCGCGACGAAGGATTTTAGCACATTCGTGTAAATAAGCATTCAGCGATGGAAATGTTGTGAACGCTTGAATACAAGCTGACATCAAAGCTTTAGACATGTCGACTACGATCTCACGAGGTGTCGGAACCCCGTCACGTTGCCACATAGACAACCAGTGCCGGATAGATTCTGTATCATGTCGCTCTGAGAGCATGGAACACACGGGGTAAATTTTGCGCGATGTGGCGTCTCGCACGACGGCACTGTATAAAAAAATATTTCCGGACTTTGTGCCATCAGGTCTTACAAGCCTCTTAACCACTCCACCAGTCGCATCGATCATTAGCCTATGAATTGGAGTGGTTTTACAATAATTGCGGTATACATGCAATTGCGCTGTACTGTGGTACCGTACGTAAAATTTATCATACGCGACATCTCGGATAACTCCCTGATATGGTGCAATGTACATTGCTTTGGCTATCGCTATTATCGGATCAGCATGCAAGCGCGATTTCTTCAAAGCTTGACATTTAGCGACTCTGAGTATGTTGGTCGAAGGTAAGTGACTTGGTACCGGGTCTCCAAATGTCATAAGATCATTCGCGAGTTGCTTTTGCAATGCACTCGCTGTCACATTCTCGCACGTCATTTTCTTCACCGCTGTCTTCCTTGCGGCACCAGCTAATTTCCTTTTTAAGTTCGCGGGATGGACTCTTGTGAATACTCCTTTATAAGTACATTTCATGAGGACTTTGTCGTTTGAGTTGGGCTTGTGATCCAAGTATGCTACGAATTTCGCTTTGCAAAAAGTACAAGTACCATTTATCGACAAGTATTTACTTTTCGAGGATTTATTTGCCTTGCCCCCTTTGAAGCTAATCTTGCACGGCAATTTCAATTGTTTCCAAAGTCGGTTGGTTACAATATGCGTCCACTTCCGACGTTTTAAGACACTGTATTTTCGGAAACCATTCCTGCGATTGTCTCTATAAGTGACTACTTCGGGAGCAATACCTTTCCACGCCTTTGACGAAAATTTGATGGTGAATTTTCTTTCTTGGTAATCTTTAGATGTTGTTTGCGGGTCGTGTTGCTCCTTTAAACTTTCACTGTAAGGTGCATCTGACGATGAGCTAGTATCTCTTGAAGTACTTATCGTAGTGTTAGGCATATTCGTGCTCGCATCAGTAGTATTCGCTGTATTATTCAACGATACATCTTCTTCTTCTTCTTCTTCTATCACCGTTGTAGGCAACTTATTGAGCTTAAAATATTCTCGCAAGCCGTATCGGTTCTCCTTCACGATGGTATAGCAGTAAACAGGAGAAACGTTTTTTGTTTTCATTCCTTCGCTCAATCGCTTCCATACTTCAGAACTCTTTCCTGCTACACTACCGTTGCCTAAATATACCGCATCGATTTCGTTAGCGAGTAAAGAACGAAACTCGTCATCGGGAAATGTGCGCGGCCTCGGCATAGTTTCACCATAGATAAGGTAGTTCACAATACTTAGTGCGAATATGCCTAGAAATCTATGGAATTTCTGCAGACTTGATCGTACGAAAAAGGTTTCGTTTTGTTTATCCGAATACGAATATACCACAGAACAATACGCGGGACTTAGATATGGCAATGTAGGTAAAGGATGGTATATCGTAACAATGAAGGTAGGGAAGGTGGTAAATATGTACGGTATATGCAGAAAGTAAAGGAAACCTGTACCATGTATGGAATTGTCATCAGCTGAGGGAGTGACGAGGTAGGGAAGGAAAATCTGGATAGATGAGCTGCAAAAAGAACGAAATCCGGTTATGAGTCTGGAAATGGAAGTGAAGAAGATAATCGAGGGTGATTTCAATAAAGAGCCGTGCGCATATAGATTTTGGTTCGAAATGAAAGGGAGAAAAGTTTAAAAATCCGATTTCATTCTAGAAAGCATAAGGTAGAACGTAAGGAAGAAAAGATGATATATATATATAACCGAAATAAAAAATACGCCTCGTATAAAAACAAACTTTGTATTCAATATATATTTCAATGTATTATAATTACTGATAGTAAAAATACGCCAGCGCATACTACAGAAACCAAAACTTTTGTAAGTATAATAAGAATAAAGCTAGTATAGCAATCAAAACTTTTGTGAGTTTAATAAGAATAAATATTTGTATTGTTTTCACTTATGTATGTATATGATTATATAGTTATACATATACATATACGCGTAGATCCGTCTTGTGAAACTGTAATCTGTTTTTTCTGAGAACCCTGTGGGCTATCAAACCCGAAAGCATTGCACAAAAAGATCGCTGCGTATTGGACACAGAGATACTCGTGACAGCAAATATCATTCGCCGAATACCTCTACTGCACGGGCTACGACACCTTACGAAGAGAAACGTGCGGACGAACTGACTCACACGTATGCGCAGTGGGGCGCCTCCGCCAAGCAGCTAGATACGAACTAATAATACTCGAGTACAACCGTAGCGCCACGCGTGGTCAGCAAAGGCGATAAAGTCGAGAGAGAGAGAGAGAGAGAGAGGATCAGCTGTTACAATGTATGTACGTGTTACGTCGCCTTTTAAGCGAATGTTCGAAGTAAATACAGTAGCAATTGCTTTCATATATTTGATATGGTTACCTACAACATTTTTTTGAAGTATAAGCTTGAATAATTATATCGCTTCGAATATACGCTAGCCCTAATAATAAGGTTTGAAGATACGAATAATATTCTTTGGAGAATAATAGAGTTCTTTTCTCTGAAAAAACTGCTACAGTTTCTGAAATTTTATAGCTTTTCGAGTGGTTACAGGAATGTTCTGGAGGCCATGTGTTAGAAAACACGGAGAAAAAGGCATACCCCTACGGTCGAACGCCTAGCCCAGCAGCCTCTATCTACAAAATAATATAAACACCTTCGACTTCGAAATATTCAAAGCGCCAAGAAATACTATCTATCCTAAAAATATGTACAGGAAATGATTAAAAACATACTTTTTCGAATTAAATGATTATTGAACTACCCAAATAAGGGAGGGATTATGACATATAAATAATGCATATTACTAACAATTGAGAATTTGCCAATTTCCGAACGACAATAGACATAAATCATTCATTTAAACAACATTTCGATGAATAAAACGATCATTTAACAAGAATATTTAATTCAAAGATACATTTTATTCAATTTCAGTAACTTATATGTGGGACATTCCACGTCAACTTTGCACTCCATGTACCTCACCCCTTCGATTTTGATCATTTTTTAGTATGACGTTGTTACCGACCAAAAACGGTCTTAGAATTATTTTCAGATTTTTCCAACCACCAGTGAAATTGAAAAAAAATCGAAAAACCTATTTCGAAAATGCCATTTTCAAAAATCTGAGAAAATTCACACCAATTCTACGACTTGAAACATGATTTTTGAGCACCACACGATAATGGGATCTCTATATTTACTATTTTTTCGCACTTTTTTAGTTTTTTCATGTCGGAATTGGAATTTGTATTTTTGTGATCGGTTATAATTTTTATTCTTATATGCATATTTATTTATAATAATTTTCTCAAATATTGAATGAATTGCAAAAAAGTAAAAAAATAAAATTAAAATGAAAAAAAACGTCTACGATATTTATGAGTTATGAGTCAATGAATATGTTATGCACAATACAACGTACCGAAATAAATGCGACAACGTACAAACAATAACATGAAAAATGCACACAGACCCGATGGTGAGCATAAAGTAATAGAAGTAAGAGTTCGAGAGAAATCGAACTGCAAAAAACTCAACACCATAAAAGGTAACAGATTCACTGTATTTTAATATTATTATTATTTCAACTATATTAATATTATCAGTATTCGACCTCGTATTCAACATTATACATACATATACATGTACCGACTGAATTGATCAGGTAAAGTACGTATCATCTTCCACATTATATTACATATAGAATACTAAAAAAATATTTTCTAAAGGACACAAACTGGAAGTACATTTTTGTTGCAAGAAAAAAAAATATCTTAAAAAAATTACGATACCGTAAAAAAAAAATGAATATAATTTTGGGAAAATTCGGAACTTAAAAAAAAACATTATAATTAAAATAAATAAGAAAAAAGATTAAAAAACAGATTAGAAAAAAAACAATAATAAAAAATGATCAGAGAAAATAATAATAAAAAAATGATGAAAAACAAATTGAAAAAATACATAAAAAAAATGAAAAAAAATTTTAAATTGCAAAAAAAAACAAAAAAAAAACAAAAAAAAATTAAGTAAAAACAAAAAAAAACCTCTACGATAACCATTACCTTGCCGTCGGTGTAGAGGCCTAAACTCAGATTTATCGAGTGAACAAAATATGGTTGGCAACATTCATCATTATACTGTTACCATCAACAGACATTGTCATGATCAATCTGCGGTATTCATTGGTCGGTTTCATTTGATGGTGGATATATTTATGGCAGTTTTGAAGAAACGAGGTCTTTCTGAGTTGTGACAGTTCGATTCTGGGGGTTGACATCTCGCCTCTTTTCGTCTTTTTCCGCCTTTTTTAGCACAAAGCTTGATCTTTGCGACACATACCCGAAGAAAAATGAAACAATTCATACAGGTCTGCGGGCTCCGTTTATGCATTGGCGTGAAGTAATTACATCATATGTCTCGCTAATGACGAGGATACAAAGCGTTATTTGGGTGGCACAAAGTAGAACAAAACGAATGCCTCAAGTTCCGTACCACCCGAACTCGTTGGGCCGTTTGCATACCTCGTCGGAGGCATATATCTCGGTAATGACGAAGGTACAAAACGTTATTTGGGAGGCACAAAGTAGCACAAAACAAATGCCTCAAGTTCCGTACCACCCGAACTCGTTGGGCCGTTTGCATACCTCGTCGGAGGCATATATCTCGTTAATGACGAGGGTACAAAACGTCATTTGGGTGGCACAAGATAGCACAAAACGAATGCTTCAAGTTCCGTACCACCCGAACTCGTTGGGCCGTTTGCATACCTCGTCGGAGGCATATATCTCGGTAATGACGAGGGTACAAAACGTTATTTGGGTGGCACAAAATAGCACAAAACAAGTACATAATGTTGAGTGTCTTCCAACCTTGCGGGTTCTAACTTAACATTAAGTTGGAACCCGCTCCTAATTTCTTGCATATTTTGAGAATACTAATAGTACAAAACTTTTTTTTTGCGGTACAAAACAGCACAAAACGAGCACAATATGTTGAGCAAATTTTGATCTCATTTGGTCATCGGCGGGTTCCAAGTTAAAAGAGCAAGATTAAAAGCGTATGGGATACGTGAATATATCTCTGGTCTTTGAGCATACGCTTGCAAAGAAGCGAGTTGATGCGTGCGTTGAAACGTTTCGCTTCCGGGTTTCACGGAGAACCGAACTTCTTGCTACCACGTCAAGGGCCATGCGTTCTGAGACGCCGACCCGCGGTCATGCAGTGACGATAATAAATGAGCATGTGTTGATTGGTTTCGTTGGTACGAGGCACGGAATGGCGGGCGAACGCTCTCTCTTGGTCTACACTGACGTACGGATTGTGCTCGCGGACGTACCGGTACGGCGTAGCAGGCGGGCGTCGGCAGGCCGGACCGACCGACTCACTTCGCTCACTAGTCGGAGCCTGGCCGCAAGGACGTCGGCGCCGATACGGTGGTAGCATGGTCAGCTTACGGGGCGAAACCTCTGCGGGGTATTCAAAAAATTTTTAACTCCGGGAATTCGTTCGCTGTGAGTCGAATTTTGCGAAGGCTCATTTGACAAAGCCCCGTCGGGCGTCCGGTCCAGATCGACTTCCGGACGGCGTGCATTGCCTTTCGCTCGACTCGGACCGAAAATTGCACAGGTCCTGTGGCACCGCATCGAGCCGAAGCTCGGGCGTACGTCGGTCCATCGTCGGCATGTTCACATCGGCTCGACTCCGAGACACCACGAATTGCCTTCCGGTCGACCCGGACAAAGTCCCTTCAGTCGCGCCTTGCCGCTATCGGTTCGCGGGTCCAGCGTCGACCATCATGGGATGCGGCGCATTGCCTTTTCGTCTCCTGGGACAAAAAAAATTCCCAAGTTCCTCGGGGATCGAGGACGACGACCAACGGTTGACGTATTATCGATGAAATCAGGGCCACGTTTTGTCCCGGCTGAATGTCGGCCTACCATCCCCGATTTCGGCAGCGTACCAAGGGTCCACCGGTTCATCCGGTCGCTTGTTGGCCTTGTGTTCGCTGTCCAGCGATTTGAACTGCGTATATCTCAAGTGGCAACGGGTAGGGGAAAAAAAAATTCTTTCCAAGTCCCCGGGTTGTGTAGATACGGGATTTCTGGGACACAACATGGCGGCGTACCGGCAATTTAGCCACGATGCTCACTTTACGACAGTCGGTATGTTACCAACGCGATGGTAAGCCTCAACCACAATATTGTTACCGGCTGTTAACATAAACGGCGCCACCAGTATCTTTGCCCGATTTTACCGACACGCAGTTGGAGAATAAATTATTTGCTCGGTTAGATGAGCATCCATTTTGACTTTTGCTTAGTTGGATGAGCAGCCATTCTGATTATTGCTCAAACAGATGAGCACCAATTCTGATTGTTGCTCAGTTGAATAAGCACCCATTTCGATATTTTCGTCGTCGTATGAGCAGAAATTTGAAATTTTTTTTTTTTTTGTTGAAGTTTGAAGGGACTTGTCAAAGCTGCGGTCCGGGTGGAGCGAAGGGCGACGCGCGGCGTCCCGGAGTCGATCCGGGCCGACGGAACTTGTGAAAATTCCGGTCCAAGTCCACCGAAAGGCGATGCGCGGCAACCCGGAGTCGATCCGGGCCGGGAGCCTGTCGAAACATCGTCAAATGAGCCTCGGTTAATTTCGACAAAGTTCCCAGAGTTCAAAATTTTTCGATAGCCCGCGGAGGTTTCGCCCCGTGAGCCGACCGTGCTACCACCGTATCGGCGCCGACGTCCTAGCGGCCAAGCTCCAAATAGTAAGAGGAGCGAGTCGGTCGGGCCGGTCTTCCGTCGTCCGCCTGCTACGCCGTACCGGCACGTGCTCGAGCACGATACGTACGTCAGCGTAGACCAGGAGCGGGCGTTCGCGGACCGTTCCGTGCCTCGTACCAAAGAAACTACGCGACTCGCGTTGTTTCATCTATCGTCACTGCATTAACGCGGGTCGGTGTCTCAGACCGAATGGCCCTTGACGCGGTACCAAGAAGTTCGGCTCTCCGTGAAACACGGAAGGCGGAACGCTCCAACGCACGCCTCAACTCGCTTCTTTCCGAGCGTACACTCAAAGACCAGAGATGTTATAACAACGTATCCCAGACGCTTTCAATGTA
Source organism: Neodiprion virginianus (assembly GCF_021901495.1). Classification (NCBI taxonomy): domain Eukaryota; kingdom Metazoa; phylum Arthropoda; class Insecta; order Hymenoptera; family Diprionidae; genus Neodiprion; species Neodiprion virginianus. The sequence continues at coordinate 10,685,400 of NC_060880.1, read as the reverse complement.
GCCCACGGGTACGGGAGATCGTTCGAACGCTTATAAGCCAAGTGTCGAGGTGGCGGCACACGGAACCGGGGCTGCCTGCGGGCAGTCCCGAAACACACAGTAGACGCGCGGCCGACCAGGCTAAAAGACCCCGTCGGCGATGGGTGGCGCACGTCCGATCCGAGATTTTGTATCGAAGCTCACTGGTTGATCCTGCCAGTAGTCATATGCTTGTCTCAAAGATTGAGCCATGAATGTCTCAGTGCGAGCCAAATTAAGGTGAAACCGCGAATGGCTCATTATATCAGTTATGGTTTCTTAGATCGTACACACATTCACTTGGATAACTGTGGTAATTCTACAGCTCATACATGCGAACAGAGTTTCGACCAGAGATGGAAGGAATGCTCCGATTAGATCGGAACCAATCGGCGGCGGGTAGGTCCCGTCCGCCGTTTACCTTGGTGACTCTGAATAACTTTAGGCTGATCGCACGGTCTCGTACCGGCGACGCTTCTTTCAAATGTCTGCCTCATCAACTGTCGATGGTAGGCTCTGCGCCTACCATAGTTGTAACGGGTAACGGGAAATTAGGGTTCGGTTCCGGAGAGGGAGCCTAAGAAGCGGCTACTACATCCAAGGAAGGCAGCAGGCGCGCAGATGACCCACTCCGGGCACGGGGAGGTAGTGACGAAAAATAACGATACGGGACTCATCCGAGGCCCCGTAATCGGAATGAGTCAACTTTGAATCCTTTAACAAGGATCCATTGGAGGGCAAGTCTGGTGCCAGCAGTCGCGGTTATTCCAGCTCCAATAGCGTATATTGAAGTTGTTGCGGTTAAAAAGCTCGTAGTCGAATCTGTGTTCCACGCTGTCGGTTCACCGCTCGCGGTGTCTAACTGGCGTAATTGTGGGACGTCCTACCGGTGGGCTTAGCCCTTCGGGGCGGCGCAACTAATATACCATCGCGGTGCTCTTTACTGAGTGTCGAGGTGGGCCGGTACGTTCACTTTGAACAAATCAGAGTGCTCAAAGAAGCCTATTTTTGCCTGAATACTGTGTGCATGGATTAATAAAATAGGACATCGGTTCTATTTTGTTGGTTTTCGATACCACGAGGTGATGATTGATAGGGACAGGTGGGGGCATTCGTGTTGCGACGTTAGAGGTGAAATTCTTGGATCGTCGCAAGACGGACAAAAGCAAAAGCATTTGCCAATAATGTTTTCTTCAATCAAGAACGAAAGTTGGAGTTCCGAAGGCGATCAGATACCGCCCTCGTTCCAACCATTAACGATGCCAGCCAGCGATGAGCCGAAGTTCCCCCGATGACTCGGCGGGCAGCTTCCGGGAGACCAAAGCTTTTGGGTTCCGGGGGAAGTATGGTTGCAAAGCTGAAACTTGAAGGAATTAACGGAAGGGCACCACTAGGAGTGGAGCATGCGGCTTAATTCGACTCAACAAGGGAAACCTCACCAGGCCCGGACACCGGAAGGATTGACAGATTGAGAGCTCTTTCTTGATTCGGTGAGTGGTGGTGTATGGCCGTTCTTAGTTGGTGGAGCGATTTGTCTGGTTAATTCCGATAACGAACGAGACTCTGGCCTGCTAAATAGGCGTACCTTCCGGTATCTCGAAGGCCCCCGGCCTCGGTCGGGCGGTCTTCACTACCGGAGTACTAATGAATCTTCTCAGAGGAACAGCCGACTTCTAGCAGCACGAGATTGAGCAATAACAGGTATATGATGCCCTTAGATGTTCTGGGCCGCACGCGCGCTACACTAAAGGAATGAGCGTGTCTTCCATGGCCGAAAGGCCCGGGTAATCCGCTGAACCTCCTCCGTGCTAGAGATTGTGGCTTGCAATGATTCCTCATGAACGAGGAATTCCCAGTAAGCGCGAGTCATAAGCTCGCGTTAATGACATCCCCGCGCTTTGTACACACCGCCCGTCGCTACTACCAAATAAATGATCTAGTGAGGTCTTCGGACTGGTACGCAGCAATGTCTCGGCATTGCCGATATTGCCGGAAAGATGACCAAACTTGATCATTCAGAGGAAGTAAAAGTCTTAACAAAGTTTCCGTAGGTAAACCTGCGGAAGGATCATTAACGTTTCGTACTGCCGAAGCAGCGACTCATAAGCGCGCGGGGCTGTCTCGCCGCGAGAGCGGCATGTACGCCCACGTGTCGCGAACAAAATTCCACAGAACTTTGAACGACGTAACGGTCGGGCCGGTTGCCGCGGCGCGTAACACAATCGTCATGACAACAAACGCGGTGCTGACGCCGGATCCGATGGGTCCGGCGTTCGCCGCTGGTCTCAGCGCTTCTCCGCGGGCATCCTATCTGCGCCTCAGTGTCCTCGGTGCAACGCCGTTACACCCCGGACGCAGGCCGCGAACGCGGTAGGCTTCGAAGACAATTTTCGCCCATACAAGGAAGCTCGCGGCAGCGTCAAGGGCAGCGATGCCCGGGACTCGCTGACGCGGCCCACTGCCGTCCGCCGTCAATTGTTTGCATAGCGAGCCGATCGGGTTCGGGCCGGTTCATTTCGGTAGACGACCCGTGAACTCGAGTCGACGTCGGCTCTTGAACTATCGGACAAACGAAATTTGACGCGCGGCGCGCGTTGCTTCCCACTTGCAACCGCGCAAGGGCTGACGCATGCGGCGCCGCGCTTACGACCACAGAAATCCCGTAACAACCGTAATTTTAGCATTTCTAATGCTAAATTCGCATATAAGATCACCCTGAACGGTGGATCACTTGGCTCGTGGGTTGTTGAAGAACGCAGCTAATTGCACGTCAACTTGTGAACTGCAGGACACATGAACATCGACATTTCGAACGCACATTGCGGTCCACGTATACAATTCCCGGACCACGCCTGGCTGAGTGTCGTCTAACAACGACAGACTGCTCTGTCGGCAACGGAGCCGCCAAAACCCCCTGGGGGAACAGCGCACCGTGTCTCTGCAAGCGAATGACTGGGCGTTCGCAGCCCTTATCGCGCGCCGGTCGCGCGGCAGCGGGTCGCGTCGCCTCAAACGAACACGTATGTCACGGTCACGAAGCGTCGTTGCAGATCGCGGGGTCGAGCTGTCGCTGTCGTTCGTCACGTTCCGGTGTTAGCGAAAGTCGAGAGAACGAACGAATCCGGCACGGCGACGCACAGACCGCGCGTTCGGTTTGCCGCTCATGTGAAGAAGTTCCGTCCACGTTTCGCCGCGGGGGGCTCCCAAGTCTCCCGTACGGCGGGCGTACACGGTCGTTTTCGTCGCTGGAACGTATGAAGAATACGTTGTGTCCTCGTCCGTGTCAACGGTGCTGTCCTTGAACGAACGACCGTCGCCGACGACGGATTCGCAATCTTACGACGACCTCTGAGCAGGCGAGATTACCCGCTGAATTCGAGCATATGACTAAGCGGAGGAAAAGAAACTGACTCGGATTTCCTTAGTAGCGGCGAGCGAACAGGAAACAGCCCAGCACTGAAACCCGCGGTTCTGCCGCCGGGAAACGTAGTGTTTGGGAGGATCCACTTATCCCGGGGCGTCGGCCCGCATCCAGGTCCATCTTGAATTGGGCCACTCACCCGCAAAGGGTGCCAGGCCCGTAGTGACCGGGACGCGCTACGGGAGGATCTCTCCTCAGACTCGGGTTGCTTGAGATTGCAGCTCTAAGTGGGTGGTAGACTACATCCAAGGCTAAATATGACCACGAGACCGATAGCGAACACGTACCACGGGGAAAAGTTAAAAAGAACTTTGGAGACAGAGTTCAAGTGTACGTAAAACTGTTCATGGGTAAACCTGAGAAACTCGAAAGATCGAACGGGGAGATTCATCGTCAGCGACGCAGGCTTCGTCGCGGCTCGTGATGTCGGGACCTCGCGTCCACGGCACTCGGTCGCGGTGCAATGACCGGAGGCGCCGGCGTGCACTTCTCCCCCTGTAGGACGTCGCGACCCGTCGGGTGTCGGTCTAAAGCCCGGTCGGCTGCCTGTCTCGGCGTTCTCGTCGGGGCAGACCCCCGGTTGCCCGTCCGGCTGCTCGGCGGTACCCGCAAGGTATAGAGCCGCATTGAACTGCGTCGGGCCCGCCGCAAGCGCGGTCAGCGATTCCCGGTGGTCGGACCTAGCGCCGTCCCCGGGCCTGGCCAGCTGTCGGCTGGCGGTGTCCTCTGGCTAGCTCGTTTGAATTATCAAATACCGGTCGGCGACGCTATTGCTTTGGGTACTTTCAGGACCCGTCTTGAAACACAGACCAAGGAGTCTGACATGTGCTCGAGTCATTGAGACGAGCAAACCTAAAGGCGAAATAAAAGTGAAGGTCAGCCCAGCGCTGACCGAGGGAGGATGGGCCGCGTCACGATGCGGCCCCGCACTTCCGGGGCGTCTTGTTCTTACTGCGAGAAGAGGCGCACCCAGAGCGTACACGTTGGGACCCGAAAGATGGTGAACTATGCCTGGTCAGGACGAAGTCAGGGAAAACCCTGATGGAGGTCCGTAGCGATTCTGACCTGCAAATCGATCGTCGGAACTTGGTATAGGGGCGAAAGACTAATCGAACCATCTAGTAGCTGGTTCCCTTTGAAGTTTCCCTCAGGATAGCCGGCACTCGCGTACAAAACGTACACGAGTCTCATCCGGTAAAGCGAATGATCAGAGGCCTTAGGGCTGAAACGACCTCAACCTATTCTTAAACTTCAAATGGGTGAGATCTCTGGCTTGCTTGAACTATGAAGCCACGAGATCTCGGATCAGAGTGCCAAGTTGGCCACTTTCGGTAAGTGGAACTGGCGCTGTGGGATGAACCAAACGCCGAGTTAAGACGCTAGAGTCGACGCTTATGGGATACCATGAAAGGCGTTGGTTGCTCAAGACAGCAGGACGATGGCCATGGAAGTCGGAATCCGCTAAGGAGTGTGTAACAACTCACCTGCCGAAGCAACCAGCGCTGAAAATGGATAGCGCTGAAGCGTCGCGCATATGGTCGGCCGTCAGCGGCATACGAGGCAGCCTAGGCCGTAATGAAGCCCTAACGAGTAGGAGGGTCGCGGCGGTGTGCGCAGAAGGGTCTGGGCGTGAGCCTGCTTGGAGCCGCTGTCGGTGCACATCTTGGTGGTAGTAGCAAATACTCCAGCGAGGCCCTGGATGACTGACGTGGAGAAGGGTTTCGTGTGAACAGCCGTTGCACACTAGTCAGTCGATCCTAAGCCCTGAGAGAAATCTCATGACGATGTTGGTGTATTTCTATGCCTGACACGCACGTTGTGACGCCGGTGATTGTGCGAACGTTGGGCCTCGCTCGGCGTTCCCCCCGGCAAGGGCGCGCGCACTTTGAAATGCGACACACCCGTCGGGCGAAAGGGAATCCGGTTTCTATTCAGGAACCCGGCAGCGGAACCGTTTACAAGTCGGGCCCTCGCAAGAGAGTTCGTCGGGGTAACCCAAAAAGACCTGGAGACGCCGTCGGGAGATCCGGAAAGAGTTTTCTCTTCTTCATAAGCGTTCGAGTTCCCTGGAATCCTCTAGCAGGGAGATAGGGTTTGGAACGCGAAGAGCACCGCATATGCGGCGGTGTCCGGATCTTCCCCTTGGACCTCGAAAATCCAGTGGAGGGCCACGTGGAGGTCTCGCGCCGGTTCGTACCCATATCCGCAGCAGGTCTCCAAGGTGATGAGCCCCTAGTTGATAGACTAATGTAGGTAAGGGAAGTCGGCAAATTGGATCCGTAACTTCGGAATACGGCTTGGCTCTGCGTATTGGGGCGTGTCGGGCTTGGTCGGGAAGCGGGTTTGGCTGACGTGCCGGGCCTGGGCGAGGTGATGGTAAAAACCGGATCCGAGCTCGGTTCCGTGCCTTGGCCTTTCGCAGATCTTCCTTGCTGCGAGGCTTCGGCGGCGGTTCGCCGTTGCCATCGTTTTCCTTGGCCGCTATTCAACGTTCAGCTCAGAACTGGCACGGACTGGGGGAATCCGACTGTCTTATTAAAACAAAGCATTGCGGTGGCCCTAGCGGGTGTTGACGCAATGTGATTTCAGCCTAGTGCTGTGAATGTCAACGTGAAGAAATCGAAGCAGGCGCGGGTGAACGGCGGGAGTAACTCCGACTCTCTCAAGGACTCCTTGGTGAACGCCTTCAGCCTCGGAGCCCAAGTGCCAACCGTACACCTCCTTGTGGTGAGGGTCGGGTAAGGTCATTAGAAGTGCAGGCGGCCGAGTACGGTGGCTATCTCAGGGTCTTGGGGGCTGCCAACCCCCTTGACCCTTAACAGTTGGCGTGAAACCTAAAAACAAGCCTCGGATGGAATCAGAATCCGGCGAGTCCACAGACTCAGCCGACCCAACAAATCTGAACCTTTTGTGCACTTCAAAAGATAAAGGTCATCGAAACGTCAGCGACATCGACGGAGCATGCAGATTTCCGGGACGCAACAAAACCTTCAAAACCACCAGAGGAAGAGGCGTCCACGAATGCAGAGCACACCTGGACTAGTATGATACCAAGAAACTGGAAATGGAGAATTCCAAGATTAGATGGACGGATGAAGAGAAGCTGCTGATGGCACGGCGCGAAGCGAAGATACTGTTCGAAAGTGACACTAAAGTCACGAACATCAATCAACGGATACAGGAAATATTCGGCGCGGGAAGGACGATTGAAAGCATAAAGAGGCACAGGAGGCGTTTCAGTCACAAACGAAAAGTGCAAAAATTCCTGACCGAGCTGACAGAGAAGGCCTGGGCGGAAGCTGAAGAGAACAGCGAGTCAGACGATGTGTCTGTACCTGATCCTTTTTCAGGAAAGCTGGGGAACACCTTACTGGACGAATCAGCGCGCTGTTTAAAGGACATGAGACCACTTAACTATGAGAACTATCAAACACAATGGCTTCAGGAGATCTGCTGTGCCATACCTCATGTAACAAAGGAGAGTACTCTCATAAATACTGCTCTTCATATTCGTGAAATCTTACCCCCGCCGAAAAATCATTATCAACCAAACGCTTGGAGAAAGGGTGACCGTGTTGTAAATAGGAGGCAAGCCAGGAGAGCCGAATATGCGAAGGTACAAGATCTGTGGCGGAAGAATCCATCTAGATGTGTTAAGACCATCCTGAGCGACCAAGTTGGCGACGAGCCTTTCATCGACAGGGATATTATGGAACCCTACTGGCGTGCAGTCTTGAACAAAAATAGTGGCCTCGCCCCAACAGTTACGGCCCCTACACGAACTGAAGATAGCCTATGGAAACCAATATCGCCGAAAGAAATTAAAACCGCATATCCACCTACAAGAACAGCGGTAGGACTGGATGGTATCAGCACAAGAGCTCTGAAAGCAATTCCGGTGGAGATATTAGTGCGTCTCTTCAACATCTTTATGTGGTGTGGTAAATTACTCGAACACCTATACCTGTCAAAGACGGTACTTATTTCCAAAAAAAAGGACGCTCAAGAACCCGGAGAATTTAGGCCAATTACTATCTCGTCGGTTATTGAAAGAACTTCCCACAAAATCCTGGCAAACAGACTGAAAATAATACAACTCGATGAAAGGCAGAGGGTTTTTCTGGACACGGACGGATGCAGTGATAATATATTCCTAATGGACATGGTACTACGTTTCCACAGAGCGAAACATTGAAAGCTCTTTCTTGCATCGTTAGATATAGCTAAGGCATTTGATTCCGTCTCCTTTGAAGCTCTTGTCGCTATCATGAAAACCAAAGGCCTACCAGAGGCTATGATAAACTACATCGAGGAGGCTTACGAAAATAGCAGCACCTTACTAGTACACCCAGGTAACAATTTAATCTTTTGACATGAATGTGACGTCTTTATTGTGATGATCCTGATACGTTCAACTGTAAACGTAATCTTTACGTAATAAAAGTAGAACTAACATATCGGAAACGTAAACTCCATATAACGACAATCTATCACAGCCACACCAGCGTGTTACGTAAAGTATATGCTATGGTGTATATGCGATAATACTTTCCATAGAAATGATGTAAGACATACGGACCGTTTGTACATAACGTATATGGAACAGTGTAACATTTACTTTACATATTTGAGGAATCAAGTGTGACGTAACTAACATAACGTACGCAAGCTGTAACCGCAATCTGCCGCATCTACGTTACAGCGTATCTTTGATTGTACCATCCCTTGAAAGAGACAGCACGGATACATAACTTATGTGCGCATAAGCGCAACGTATACCGAGATCTACGGCTCCTATGTTTCTGCGTATCTGCTACTGCGCCATCTCTGAAAGTGGAAACATAACCTCGAACACATAACCTGCAAGTTCTTACAAGTGAAGCATAATATTATGCAGACGCGTCGTGTGTTTTATTTGTGACTTCAATACCAATTACTAATAAATATAATATCAGGTAATTCGTTACTATAAATATAATATCAGGTAATTAGTTTATATTTTTCTTATTCAAGCCGAGTCATCGGTTTAATCGACTCTGTTTAGTGAGTGAATTTGTATAAAAACCACGAAAAAAATTAAGGAATCGAAAATCTGGATATCATGCTAATGCGGTTGATGAGCATTTCAATGCATTCGATCATTTTCACATGATATTATTGGAAGATGCCCAAAATTGGAAAGGAGATTACTATTCTGTCTACAAGGCAGCAAAGACGATTAATTTTAAAAGAAGCTAAGAAATTGAAAAAAGTGCTAAAAAAAGTAAGCTCAAAAACTAATAGTGAAAAATGTGAGCATAATTTGAACGACAATAGCTCAGAAAATACAGATCCTAATGTTGAAGCATCAGAGGCAGGGTATTCAGAATATAATTTTCTCGAGACAGAACAAAGCAGTCCAGCTAGAGACGAAAACTTCAATGGTGAGCCTGATACTAGCGGTAGCAGTAGTTATTTCACAAAGAATACTGAAGATTGTGAACAGCATAGAAACAAAAATAATTCTGATATCTATACGGAAATTCAGAATTGGGCTATTGAATCATCAATAAGTCAAAACCATCTGAGCAATTTGTTGAAAATTTTAAAGAAATATGGACATGATTTGCCATCTGACGCAAGGACTTTTATGCAAACACCAAAAAATATAAAAACTACCAGTATGTCACCGGGTAACTATTATCATTTTGGTTTGGCCAATGCTTTAACTAAATCTGTTTTAAAGTATTATGCGCCTAAAGATTTTCCATCAGTAATCAAATTCAATATTAATGTGGATGGTCTACCTTTAACGAAAAGCTCTGGAAGCCAGTTTTGGCCAATTTTAACGGCTATTGAAGCACCTTTTCATACTCAGCCTTGCGTCGTTGGCATATACCATGGCAATGAGAAACCTCTGGATTGTAACGACTTCTTGAAATATTTTGTCGAGGATGCTTTGAAGGTTTGTGAGTCGGGTATACAAATAGAAGGCCACAAAATATCATGTGAACTGAACGTCTTCATATGCGATGCACCTGCGAAAGCCTACATCACTGGTACCAAAGGACATAACGCATACTTTGGATGTAGCAAATGTATGCAAGAGGGTAAATTTAAGGCAAATCGTGTGACGTATCCTGAAGTTGATGCTACTTTGAGAACAGATGAATCATTCAGATTGAAAGTCAACGAAGAATATCACAAGAAGCGATCCATTCTCGAAGACTTGAAGATAGGAATGGTGAGCCAGTTCCCACTGGATTATATGCATCTCTTATGCCTTGGTATCATGAAAAAGTTGCTTCAATTCTGGGTAAAAGGAAGAAAAAATGTGCGGATGACCAGTGCACAATTGAAGGCGGCCTCCGATTACTTGATGTCGTTAGCCGCAACATTATCTAAAGAATTTGCAAGAAAGCCGAGACCGTTAGAGCAAGTCGATCGATATAAGGCAACAGAGCTAAGACAACTCTTACTCTATACTGGACCGATAATATTTAAAGAACATTTAGATAAAGATAAATATTATCACTTTCTTAGCCTCAATGTCGCTGTACGAATTTTATCCAGCGAAAAATATTCTACGACACTGATAGACTACGCACGGAGCTTATTGATATATTTTGTATCAAATTATTCACGGTTGTACGGTGCAGAACATATTTCTCACAATGTTCACAACTTAATCCATATTTGTGACGATGTACAATTACTCGGCCCTCTCGAAAAGTTCAGTGCTTTTAAATATGAAAATTTTATGCAAAAAATTAAGAAAAAAGTTAAAACATCGAACAAACCCTTACAACAATTTATCAACAGGGTCCACGAAGAAAATGAACTGAAAATAAATCCTGCACAAAGAGAGTATCCGATTATAAAATTTGCCAGCACCGGAGAAGACAGTGAGGGTAGACGATTTATAAAGTCAGTAGAGTATGAAAACTTCTTCTTGGGTACAAAAAAAAGTGATAACTGTGTTCTTTTACGCAATGAAAACATTATAGCCGTCAACCGTATTTTCCTCAGAAAGAACAAAATATTTTTGTACGGAAAAAAATGTCGGGATTCGAAATTATTCTTCGATAAGCCCTGCGACTCTTCGGAAGTCGGTATTAATGTAGTAGATGAGGAACGTTACGAATTCGTTGTGATTGAGGCCAGACACATTGAACACAAGTGTTTGAAAATGCCCATAAACGAGCGAGATAGTGTCGTATTTCCGATGGTTCACGAGATTTGAATTTCCGACGCGTAATTAAGCAAGCAGTTCACCTATGCGAGCCTACCCTGCGCGCGCAGGCTCTTATACGTACGCACCACTTTGTAACGCTCTTACAAGCCGAGCTTCAACAAGTCTCACACGTGCGTGTACGGATCTCACCACGCGGTTTGCAAGGTACGTACCGAACCGATAATCCTTTATTTCTCTGTTTTGTTTCAAATTTTCACATTTAATCAGCTTACAGCTAAAATCGACTCAATTTAGTTCTGGATCTAGGTTACCACTTATGGTATTTGCTACCTACTTACGTTTCTATAACCTATCCATTTTTGCAACTCGTGTGCAACCGATAATAAATTCGTCTCGTATATATTACGCATTCCCCGCAGATTCAGACAGTAATTGATCCCAAATGGAAGAAATTCCTGATCAATATTAAATTTGGCAAATGTATGTAGGTACTTTAAATTACCGTAAGAGAAAAAATCGCACTATTCTCGAAATGCACGTGCGATATATTATATGCAAATGATATATTGTTAGCGCGATTGGAGAGATGAAAATCTGTGGTTTCGATTTTCTTAATTTTACAGAAGAAGATATTTCGAAAAATCCCTTGGTTTTCATTAAAATTCAATGATCATAACCCGGCGACTATTCTTCAAGTTTTCAATATAAATAATGGAAGTAATTGAGTACATTGTTCGATGAAACTTATTGTTGAGATCCATTAAGATTTACAATAGATAGCAATAGAGCATCTAATTGAGGTAGGGAGGCTATGATAGAATGAATTAGATATCCAATTAATGTTTCTACTACATGACTCGACGTCTTCCTCAGAAATTCAGAATTTTATATTTTGATATTGACAAATATAAAGTTTTTAGTCCTCAAAGGAAACTATGGACCATGTTTTAGCGATGTCGATTGCATAACTTGGGTCTTTTGTTGCCACCCTGCTTGATCTCAAGTGATGAAATTCATTGTTAATAATATATTGTTCTATACTTTTGTTATCTAGTGAATTCATTTACTGACAATGACTCTGACTGGGCCATACGCTGTCGTTACGTTTCTCGACGAAGATGATTTTAGTGATGGGGACGATGATATAACGTCCAAAGTTCCAAGTACATGGCTCACTGCTACCAAAACTGAGTGTTGGTGGCCGAAAACGGCAGACGTAAAATCATACATAACAAAACGAAAGCCCCCTGTAAAAGACAGTAGAAAGTGGATACTCTGCCATGTTAAATTTGAAGGCTATTACGGTAAATAATTGTATAAACTGCATGTAATAGGCCCCCTTGCTTTTGTGAACTCAATTGAAAATTAAGTGATCGTCTAAAGCTCCGTGATATACTGTAGAATGCTTCGTGTTTATGCCAAAAAAAAACTATGCAATTTAAAGTACTTGAATGTCATTGAGCGTTTGAAAAAATCTTCCAATCATGATAATTTAGCAGATCGTAATATGATTCATTTACTCGATTAATAGCGTAATGTAACAAGCTAGGTAGACATAATTGAATATTTACAATTCTCATATTTACAGAAAATTTGGAGAAAGCTCGGTCTGCGGCTTCAACTAAAAAATCTGAAAGTGAGAGTAGCTCAAGTCAAAGTCAAGGTGATAAACCATATCTTAGAAAAAGGAAACAGCCGCTTCCTCGCGTAAGGGAAGAATCTACCGATAGGGAAGATTCGCCTGACAGTGAACATCCCACAACAACCTCGATGCCAGAGCCACCGAAACTTGATAAAAAGAAGAATATGAAACCTTCCGTTACAAATCGATCCACTGATATACCTGATCAGACAGATATTCAAAAAAAAAAATCATCCCCTGATATACCTAATCAGACAGATATCCCAAAGTCATCAAAACGAAGCCAAACAAAGAATAGTAATCCACTATCAGACTCTCAGACAATAATAGACATTGAGCATTTACCCATTGATTTTAACTCGACTAATACGAATACTATTAGTATCCCCCCGGCACGAGCGAAACATATCGTAGGGAAAGATACCAACCTATCGTCAACACCTCATGCATTTGAGTCTTGGCCCATCGATATTGTAGTAGATGATTTTGACATAAATGCGGATAATGGAGCTGCAGGTACATATATGGATAGTATTTTTTTATACAAGTTCCTAAAGGTGGCATGTGTGCATGAGTGGTCTATGATTTGGATTTAGTAGTGTAGAATAACCTTAATGAATGATAATTGGGTACCGTCCAATTTTTTATTTGGTTGATAAGCGTATTTTTTTTTATCTACAGACTTTCCAAGCAGTACAAAAAGACGCGGTGATCCTTCCCTAAATGCTAGTGCTTTACACCCTTCTGCTCATCAGGGTCTAGAAGGGCACTCAATATTATTTGACGGTAGTCTCCCTGACTTATGTAATAGTACGTATATGAGAAATTGCGATATACGCAATGCAAATTTTCTTGGATCAAAATAATATTTATGGTTCACAATGGAAGTACATGGGCTCGAGTACAATACGATTATTTTGCTTTCAGATTCTCAGGAAAAGACAAGAATACTCATAGAGGGTAACCTTGATTCGTTTTTAAAAAATTTTAGAGTGACCAAGTCCTGCTTGAATTTTGTATTCAGTTTCGATTACGTATTTGTGTTTGTACAGAAAAATTCTCGGCATTAACCACACTATTGGCTGAGATATTGGTCACTCAACAATTAGTGGATCGACGTTTAGCTGAGATTGAAAAGAAAGTGGGTCAACATGGAACTGTAGGTCACGGAAAAGATTTTAAAAAGGTTACAGACGATCTTCCATTCAAAAACACTGCTGATATACAAGCGTTTGAAAACAAATTGGCTGATGCAGATTTTTGCAGTACTTTTGTGAGTGATTCATGATGTATTTTTACAAGGGAATTAGCAAGTAGACCTGCTCATTCAATTTTGGACAGAATTGTTTCTTTTCGTATTCTGAAACATTAACAGACGGTTGAATCAACTGAAAATCAAAAATGCCTCCAATCATTCTTTGATTATGGTAATAAATGTATTGTAAAAAATTCAACTCTGATGAGAGTGTGTGTGTAGGAAATTTTTCTGAAGAGGTACGGCTGGGAATCTTAATCACTTTTATTGTATCATGGGAAATTCATAGCAAGAGTATTACGATTTGTCTTTTTTTAGTCATTCAAAGATTCAAAAGCCGACTATTTTGGCAAAATTTCAAGCGAGTTTCTCTCAAAATATCCTTTCGAAGCAACGACCGTTGAATATGTTCCTATGAGAATTGATCAGTCATGTACAGGCATTTTTTTACAAAATATTTGATACATAAACTTTCCAAATGAAAATAATTATCTTTGTGGTAATATTGTTACTCTCAGGTAAAGTATGTTGGACAAATTGGCGGGAACAGTGCCAAAGAAAATACTTTGAGAATATTGCGACAAGTATTCACCAACGACTTCGCTAAAGACGCTTCATGGTGCGGTCTGAGGGCCAATTTTCAACTTTCAAATTTGAAAGTCACAGCAGCCATCAAAGGTTAGTGTGATTATTAAAGCTACATTCACAGAACAGTGAGTAGGCATCAATACGACACTAACTTGTATTTAACTCTACAGATGGAGTGAGACTGTCATACACCTGTACAGATAAAGAATTTGAAGATACGGTGTCAGAATGGTTCCGCCAAGCTAAACAGCGGTTCAAGAGAGAGAATACAAAAAAGAACGGACCTCAACCACATCCTGCAGCTAATAATTAGTACAGATGATGACGCGCTAAACCATGACAGTTTCCATAAGATGCCCCAAACAGATTTATGGGGTACATAAGAAGGAGATGCAGGTCTCATTTCCCCATTATCTTGCCTAGTCTTCGTACCTTTCTAAATATCTAACGTTTACTTTGGTAGTCTATACCAAACAATTAAAGACCTGGAAAGTACAAAGTACAAAGATTTATTTTATAGTTTATTCGTGTTCAACGTTGAGAAAATTTTTTACTTAGATTATTAAGATTAAAAAAGACAAATTTGATTGATGAAATATTATATAAAATGAGCTACGTGCTCATATTGTTATAGATACACGTACAGTGTAGTCACAATAGAAATATTATACGTAGTATTTGGACATTTTTTTTCACTATTTAAACTTCTTCTATTTCTTTCACTCTATTCAATATCGACGATTACGTTAATTGTGAGAGTTTTTCTGGCCTTATCAAAACAAACACATCGTCCAGTTACGAGATTGTGATAATTTAACCAATAGAATAACAGAGGAAAGCACTGAAGTGTTCGTGCCTTGAAATAGTTTCAATACTATGCCCATCAATGAAGTATAATAAATTAGTAGATGACTAAATAAGTTTAAAGAAGAAAAGTATACATACACTCGACCGCTTCTAACAGCAAGACCCTAACTCACGAGCTCCGCTTGTAAAGACTTATCTCAGGCACTCTATATAGTCCGATTACAGAGATCGCTATACTCGGAGCTCCTAAGGTCTTTATAACCGGAGCTCGAGAGTTAGGGACTTGCTGTTAGGAGCGGTCAACATGTACTTCAAAGTTCATTTAGTAATGATCTACTATACACAAAAGTATGGCTTCTCTACTTCGCTACTTTCTTAATTTTTTGAACATTAATGCTTATTATTCACTTTGTTTGATGAAACGTTTTTTTTTCTCCTCCATGTACTATATTTCGACACATATTTCATATCTTTCATAATATTAATATATATACTCAATCAAATAAAGGCCTAAATAATAAAATATAATATTAAGATAAACTATTTCTGTGATGTGGATTAGGTAATACAAGAATCAAACATTCAATAAGACTGTAAAATGATATTGTTCCTAATATCCAATTAAGCTTTTGAATTTATGTTTGTGTGTTAAATAGATATATACGTATGAGAATTAGTACAAATGTACGATAAGATCTTTGTATGCTCTATTTATGAGCAAGTCAATAAGTAATACATAATATAATAAACGAGAATACTATATCTCACAGAACAATAGTTATATACTTGATACATTTATGGATAATTGATCGTGATGTATCTGATACCTACCATCATTTCCTGAAACACCTTAGCGACATGGAGGCCATGTAACTCCGATTTCAAGCGGTGCATGATTGCTATGTAGCCTTAACGTAACATTGTGACGTCTCTGTTCTGCCAAATTCACGCTTCAGCAACGTAACTAGCATGTAGGCATTCAACACGATCGTGACGAAACTCTAGCATGATATGTGGCGGACATTTTAGAGTGCCTGGACCATTACATTCACGTTTCATACAACATACCTGTGATATTCACGGAACTAAGTGTAACATAATTTATATGTGTTTGTTACGAAACTATGTTGCCTGGGCATGGAAGGTGGACCTCCCAGCCGATTCATCCCACTTGTGGAGTGAAGCAGGGTGATCCACTCTCCCCAGTACTATTTAATTTCGTCATCGATGGTCTCCTCAAAATTATACCAGAGGAGATTGGAGTCAATCCGGATGGCTTTAAGGTGAATGTGGCAGCATTTGCGGATGACATGTACCTAATAGCATCATCAGAGGTCGGGCTACAAGAGCTGCTCGACTTAGTATCGAAATATCTTTACAGCTGTGGCCTAGAAGTTAACGCTAGTAAATGTCTGACTGTATCACTAAAAACGGTACCTACGCAGAAGAAGACGGCAATTGACGCGAGGTGCAAATTCAAGATAAACGGAAAGAACCTGCCAGCGCTGAAGAGGACAGATGAATGGAGGTACCTGGGCGTGCCATTTACACCTGAAGGTAGAGTGCATAACAGTGGCTTGGAGCGGCTTAAACCTAACCTTGAACGAATATCCAAGGCCCCGTTGAAGCCGCAACAGCGACTGTGGGCACTGAGAATTGTCCTTATCCCGAAAATCCTGTATGAGCTAACAATGGGCTTAGCTCAGATAGGCTACCTACGAAAAACCGATAGGTACATAAGACCTGCAGTGAGGAAATGTCTTAACCTATGGAACGACTGCCCGAATGCGTACATCCATGCGAATATCAAGAGTGGGGGTCTTGGTGTCCAATCAGTTCGATGGACAGCACCAATCCTGAGAAGAGCGAGGTTGACAGCCCTGAAGTATTCGATGTACGTCAGCGGACAAGTCCCAGGAGCGTTTATCGAGAAGGAGTACCAAGCGGTGGAGAGAAGATTGACAGAGGCGAACAACGTCATAGCTTTGGAGAAGCAAAAAGACCGAAGATAGGCCGACCTCCTCTACAAGTCCGTGGATGGAAGTGCCCTTAAGAATTCAGAACTCGTCGACCATCAGCACGACTGGGTGAGAAGGGTGACACGGTTTATTTCAGGGGAAGACTTTGTCACAACTTGTGAAGCACGGATCAACGCTCTGTCCACAAGATCCAGGACCACCAGGGGAAGACACCGTGATCGAGCCTGTAAAGGGGGTTGCGGCCCGTCCGAGAGGCTCAACCATGTTTTACAGCATTGCCACAGAACTCATGGTGTACGAGTGAAGAGGCACGATGCGGTGGTTAACTACGTTGCTAGAGGCCTCGCCAATCAGAAATGGTGGGTGCAGAAAGAGCTGATCTTTGCGTCTGCAGAAGGACAACGGAAGCCAGACATTGTAGCTGCGCTAGGAAAGACCGCGCTCATCGTCGACGCGCAGGTGATGAGCGAGCAGACAGATTTCGAGAGAGCGAATTGTAACGAGGTGAACTATTACGCTGATGACAAATCGCTGATAGAGACGATTAGGACGACTTGTAAGGCCGAGACAGTCTTGGTGCTCGCTGTAACACTGAACTGGCGAGGTTTATGGAGTCGGACCTCTGCTACCGAGCTCATAAAAAGAGGAGTCTTGCGTACCGGAGACTTGACTTTCATATCCAGCAAAGTGGTGATCGGTGGGGTAGCAGCGTGGAACCAATCCGATAGAACCACAAGTATGGCGCGAACGCACCGGCGGACCGAAATCAGGAAAAGTGCAGAAGAGGGTGAAGAGTATAGTGCTGCCTCGCAGGCATAATGTTATTGTTAGGTTGCTGTAAACGAACAATTCGGAAAAAAAAAAAAATGGCCAAATGCCTCGTCATCTAATAAGTGACGCGCATGAATGGATTAACGAGATTCCCACTGTCCCTAACCACTATCTAGCGAAACCACTGCCAGGGTAACGGGCTTGGATAAATTAGCGGGAAAAGAAGACCCTGTTGAACTTGACTCTAGTCTGGCACTGTAAGGAGACATGAGAGGTGTAGCATAAGTGGGAGGTGGCAACATCGCCGGTGAAATACCACTACTTTCATCGTTTCTTTACTTACTCGGTTAGGTGGAGCGCGTGCGTTGAGGACTTTCGTCCCGGCTGTCACGATGTTCTAGAGCCAAGCGTGTAAGAGTGGCGTGTGGCTTCGGCCGATCGTCGATCATACTCCCGCGTGATCCAATTCGAGGACACTGCCAGGCGGGGAGTTTGACTGGGGCGGTACATCTCTCAAAGAATAACGCAGGTGTCCTAAGGCCAGCTCAGCGAGGACAGAAACCTCGCGTAGAGCAAGAGGGCAAAATCAGGCTTGATCTCGATGTTCAGTACGCATAGAGACTGCGAAAGCATGGCCTATCGATTCTTTTGGCTTGAAGAGTTTTCAGCTAGAGGTGTCAGAAAAGTGACCACAGGGATAACTGACTTGTGGCGGCCAAAGCGTTCATAGCGACGTCGCTTTTTGATCCTTCGATGTCGGCTCTTCCTATCATTGCGAAGCACGAGCCCTGTTTGCCGGGCGGGGTCTTCGGCCTTCGTCGGGATCTTCCCGCTTGTCGGTCTGGCCTCGAATGGTCGATCATGGGTCATCCAGTTCGATGTCGAGACTCGGAATCGTCTGTAGACGACTTAGGTACCTGGCGTGGTGTTGTACTCGGTGGAGCAGTTACCACGCTGCGATCTGTTGAGACTCAGCCCTTGGCTTGGGGATTCGTCTTGTCGGTTAGACGAGGCCCCAATGTGTTGGTGTTTGCAGAGCTGGCTCGACGCCGGTCACGCGACGCGTCGCTCGTCCCATGTCGGACGAGTCGCGGGCGGACCGGCGCGGCCGTGCTCTGCTCGCCGAGCGGGTGCGATGGCAATGCGAGTGCGGGGACTTAGAAAAGAAAATTTTTTTCCGTACCCGTTGCCACTCGAGATATATCCGAGGCAGCAGCTCGGATCGCCGGTCGGCGAACGCAAGGCCGACAAGCGCGACCGGAGGGACCGGTGGACCCCCTCGGTACGTCGCGGGATTCGGCGATGGTATTATAGGCCGTAATTATTCTTGCGATGATACGTCGACCGTCGGCCGTAGTCCTCGATCCCCAAGGGACTTGGGAATGTTTTTCGTCCCAGGCGACGGAAAGGCAATGTGCCGCGCCCCGTGATAGTCGGCGCCGGACCCGCGGCCCGACCGTGGCACGGCGGGACTTGTGAAAATTTGTGTCCGGGTCGACCGAAAGGCAATGTGCCGCGACCCGGGGCCGATGAGACGACGGCGGACGAACGAACCCTCGATACGGCGCGACGGGACTTGCGAAAATTTCGGTCCAAGTTGACCAAGAGGCGATGCGCGGCGTCCCAAAGTCGATACGGGCCGACCGGACTTGTAAAAATTTCGGTACGTGTCAACCGAAAGGCGATGCGCGGCGTCCCGAAATCGATACGGGCCGACGGGACTCGATGAAGTTGCGGTCCAAATCGAGCGAGAGGCGACGCGCGGCGTCCCGGAGTCGATCCGGGCTGGAAGCCTGTCGGAACATCGTCAAATGAGCATTGGTTAATTTCGACAAAGTTCACGGAGTTCAAAATTTTTTCGATAGCCCGCGGAGGTTTCGCCCCGTAAGCCGACCGTGCTACCACCGTATCGGCGCCGACGTCCTAGCGGCCAGGCTCCTACTAGTAAGAGGAGCAAGTCAGTCGGGCCGGGCTCCCGGCGTCCGCCTGCTACGCCGTACTGGTACGTGCGGGAGCACGATACGTACGTCGGCGTAGAGCAGAAGCGGGCGATCACGGACCGTTTCGTGCCTCGTGCCAAAGAAACTACGCGACTCGCGATGTTTCATTATCGTCACTGCATTACCGCGGGTCGGTGTGTTAGGCCGAATGGCCCTTGACCCGGTGACAAGAAGTTCGGCTCTTCGTGAAACACGGAAGGCAAAACGCTCCAACGCACGCGTCAACTCGCTTTCTTCCGAGCGTAGACTCAGAGACCAGAGATGTTATACCAACGTATCCCAGACGCTTCCAATCTAGCCGACGGGTACGGGAGATCGTTCGAACGCTTATAAGCCGAGTGTCGAGGTGGCGGCACACGGAACCGGGGCTGCCTGCGGGCAGTCCCGAAACACACAGTGGACGCGCGGCCGACCGGGCTAGGAGACCCGGTCGGCGATGGGTGGCGCACGTCCGAGCCGAGATTTTGTATTGAAGCTCCCTGGTTGATCCTGCCAGTAGTCATATACTTGTTTCAAAGATTAAGCCATGCATGTCTCAGTGCAAGCCAGATCAAGGTGAAACCGCGAATGGCTCATTAAATCAGTTATGGTTTCTTAGATCGTACACACATCTACTTGGATAACCGTGGTTCTTCTTCTTCTGCAGCTAATACATGCAAACAGAGTTTCGACCAGAGATGGAAGGAATGCTTCTATTAGATCAAAACCAATCTCCGGCGGGTACGTCCCGTCCGCCGTTTACCTTGGTGACTCTGAATAACTTTGGGCTGATTGCACGGTCTCGTACCGGCGACGCTTCTTTCAAATGTCTGCCTTATCAACTGTCGATGGTAGG
Source organism: Neodiprion virginianus (assembly GCF_021901495.1). Lineage (NCBI taxonomy): Eukaryota > Metazoa > Arthropoda > Insecta > Hymenoptera > Diprionidae > Neodiprion > Neodiprion virginianus. The sequence goes on along the minus strand of NC_060880.1, from coordinate 10,664,910 downwards.
CTCTGCGCCTACCATGGTTGTAACGGGTAACGGGGAATCCGGTTCCGATTCCGGAGAGGGAGCCTGAAAAACGGCTATCACATCCAAGGAAGGCAGCAGGCGCGCAAATTACCCACTTCCGGCACGGGGAGGTAGTGACGAAAAATAACGATACGGGACTCATCCGAGGCCCCGTAATCGGATTGAGTTCTTGTTGAAATATTGAGTTCGTCCACAAAAGTTTCTCTCTTTTGAGATATTATATTTCTTATATCCAAGTTTTGTTTTACTTGTTTTAAAAGTGAAAGTTTTTACTTTCTTGCAACATCTGGTAAACACATTCTCAACCCTGTAGCGATTGCTTTTATATTTTTCTAGAAGTGAGGATAAGAGTACTTGAACAGAGTCATAAAAACTAGGTATAATTTCAACCATAGTATAGACCCTCAAATATATTTTCAAAAATACATCTACAGTAATATAGCTCCAAGGAGTCAGTTTACTCTGATCCTTCAGTTTGTCAAGACATACCTCCGATACTCTATTTTGAATAAAATAACAATCTTCCCATAATAAATCATCAATTAATTAATAAAACTAATCACACCAACATCCATAATCCCAACAGGTTATGGGCCCAGGCTACGTTGTTGATTAATTAAAATTATCAAAATTCAAATTTCATTAAAAGGAAGAAAATAACATTTAAAGTGCGATTGAAAGTTAGTGAGTGTAAACTAAAACTAAGCGGTTTAGTGTTTCTTAGTGTAGATAAAACAATTATTTCCAAATATCAAAATAGTTCATCATTCAATGAACAATATGGAAAATATAAAATCTAAAAGAAATCTAAATCTAAAAAGGTTCTTCATGTGGAGCAGAAAACCAATGACGTCATACGATATAATAAGGAGTTCAGAAAGCCGTGGAAAAATCATCGTGGAATCGTCAAGCCTAAGCACAATGGTGCAAATAATAAGAAGTATGTCAAGTGTCACCATTGCGGAAGGAGAGGACATTATAAAAATGAATGTCGTTACTACCTGCAGAGTTCAAAGCCTAAACCCAATGCAGAAAAACCAAGGACAGTTCAGTCTATCCAAGCTGACCCACTGAATGGAGACGGATTTGCATTAATGGCTGGAAACTTTGAGTTACTAGATAAAAGAAATAAAATTTTTTTCCTACTGGATTCAGGTGCCTTTGACCATCTGATAAATCTAGAGGACCTAGCCGACACCTTCGCTGACCTACAGACACCCATCAAAATTTCTATTGCGAAGAATGGAGCCTTCATCACCGCAACTAAGATGGGAACCATCGAAGTGACAAGCGATATGGGAGTTTAAGGGAAAATCGAGAATGTACTGTACAGTCCTGATGTACCGTATAATTTGTTATCAGTATACAAGATGCAGCAAGTAGGATACTCAGTCAATTTCAGTAAACCTGGAGTGATAGTAAGCCGAAATGGTAAGACGGTAATGACTAGTAAGCCGAAGAACAATCTATTTACTCTGGAAATTTCGGTAAGTAAAAGCTTCATCAATTATTCAAATAATGCGTCTAATTCCGAATACAAATTATGGCATCAGCGATTAGGCCATATAGGAAAAGATGAGTTTAATAAAATGAGAAATAAGCAATTAGTGGATGACGTAGAACGGGTAAGTAAAATAATACCTGACAATTATTTATGTGAAGCTTGTATTAACGGTAAACAAGCGCGACTATCATTTGATAAATTTAAGAACAAAGATTACATAGAAAGACCATTATTTAATATACGAGTACATTCAGATGTTTGTGGTCCTATTACGCCATCTGCGATAAATAATAAAAATTATTTTGTATTTTTTGTTGATGAATTCACTCATTATTGTGTAACTTATTTAATGAAAAATAAATCTGATGTATTTACGATGTTTAAAGATTATGTAGCGAAGAGTGAATCTAGGTTTAATTCAAAAATAGTAAATCTATATACTGATAATGGTAGAGAGTATTTATCTAATGAGATGAAGGATTATTGTATACAAAAAGGTATCAGTTATCATCTCACAGTACCACGAACTCCACAATTAAATGGTGTATCTGAGAGGATGGTCAGGGCCATCACAGAGAAAGCGCGAACAATGATATCTCGTGCAAAATTAGATAAAGTATTTTGGGGTGATGCAGTTTTAACTGCAACTTATCTCATTAATATGACACAAACAAAATCATTGAATGCGAATAAAACACCATATGAAATGTGGTATTATAAGAAACCACAGTTAAAATACCTGAAGGTTTTCGGTTCAACTGTATATGCGCATGTTAAAACCAGTAAAAATAAATTTGATGAAAAGTCATCAAAGGGAATACTGGTAGGTTACGAACCAAATGGATATAGAGTGTATGAAGTGGAGAATGATAAATATGTGGTAGTGAGAGATGTAATTGTAGATGAGACAAATTTTATTGAGTCAAAACCCAAAATAAAAGTACTTGGTGAGGTCGATTCAGGTAAAAAAACTGTAGTCCCTAACGATGCGTTAAACTCAGTAGACGACCCAAGTACCAGACTTGACAACAATAAGATGGATAGTAATAGTAGTATTGAAAAATCACACAATACAGTACCTCAACTTAATGACACACAGACAGACAGTATTGAGAAACAAACCGATAATTCTTCATCTCAAGACAGTGTAGAACTTAGGCGGAGTAATAGACTCAAGGGTCGTAGCCAAACTTCATATAATGAAGATGATACGTTTTTTGATTATTTGCTGTGTGCACAATCCATTGTATGTCCTGTTCCTAATTCATATGAGGAAATTAAGAATAGGAATGATGCTAAACAATAGCAGAAAGCAATTAATGATGAATTAAATTCTTTGTTGATAAACAAAAGTTGGACTTTAGTACCAAAACCAAGTGATACAAATATTGTAGATTGCAAATGGATATTTACAATAAAGAACGATGAGTTCGGGAATCCATTGAAGTATAAAGCTCGTTTAATTTAAATTTAGTCAAAAATATCTTGTAGATTATGATGAAACTTTTGCTCCGGTTGCAAGAATTCCGACCTTCAGATTTTTGATAGCCTTTTCAAATCAACATGGTTTGTTAGCCCACCAGATGGATGTCAAAACTGCGTTTTTGGATGGTGAGTTAAAGGAGGAAATATATATGCGGGTACCTGAGGGTGTAAAAAGTGAGGACAACCAAGTTTGTAAACTAAACAAAGCATTATATGGCTTGAAAGAAGCTGCCAGATGTTGGTTTGAATTATTTGAAAAGACTCTTTTAGAAAAAGGTTTTACAAATTCTTATGGAGATCGGTGCATGTACATACTGAATAGAGGAGATGTTTCTAAAAATATTTATATTGTGTTATATGTGAATGATCTAGTGATGTGTACTGCCGATGAAGATACAATGCAGAATTTTAAAATTCATTTAATGAATAAATTTTTGATGGTTGATTTAAAGAAGGTAAAATTCTTTTTAGGCATTAGAGTTACTAGACAAAATGATATCACAACACTAGATCGAAGCACATATATTAAAACAGTACTAGAAAAATTTAATATGGCAGGTTGTAACCCTGTAAGTACACCGTTAGAATGTAATTTGGATCATGAGGCATTGGAATCCGATGAGAAGTACGATGTTCCGTGTCGAAGTCTCATTGGATGTCTAATGTATTTAATGGTATGTACAAGACCCGATCTAACTTTAACTTTAAGCTTATTGAGCAGATATATGAACAAAAATAATCGAGAACTTTGGCAATGTTCAAAACGAGTGCTCAGATATTTACAAGGTACTATAAAGCTGAAATTAAAATATGTACAAGAAACATATAATAACATATTTACAGGGCACGTTGACTGTAATTGGGGAGGAAATGATAATCCTGAGTTAGTATATAAAAGAAAAAGTACAACGGGTTACTTATTTAAGTTGTATGATAGATGTACAATATGTTGGAACACAAAAAGGCAGGCATCTGTGGCAGGTTCATCTACAGAGGCTAAATATATGGCTCTGTATGAAGCTGTCAAAGAGGCAATATGGTTGAAAACTTTAGCAGCAGGTATAGACCTGGAAACTAAAGAACCTATCTTAATATATGAAGATAACACTGGATGTATTAGCATCGCTAATAATCCAACAAGCCACAAAAGATTCGAACATATTGACATCAAATATCAATTCTCTCGGGATCAATGTGAAAAAAGGTTATAATTATTAAACATATTTCAACAGATCGGCAGATTGCAGACATGCTGACCAAGCTACTACCAAAGTTTAGAGTCCTGGAGTTAACGGCGAAGATGGCATTGGAAGATTGATTAGTAAATATTAAGTAATATCTAGATGTAATGTGATTATTGTAATTTTTTTGGTTTTATGATCTGATGAGGTTTTTCTGGGTTTCCCTTATCGTAAAGACAGATGTCGGATCATTATGTACACGGTTAGTAACAACCGTCCCAGACAAAGAATAAACGGAAGGTATGTCGATCATAAATCAAAAGTATTGTATTCGACTTTTATTTTGAGTTATCATATATATATTATAATTTTCATTAATATTGTGAATCGTAAAAGAGATTAACTTTTGAGGGGGCGTGTTGAAATATTGAGTTCGTCTACAAAAGTTTCTCTCTTTTGAGATATTATATTTCTCATATTTAAGTTTTGTTTTACTTGTTTTAAAAGTGAAAGTTTTCACTTTCTTGCCACATCTGGTGAACACATTGTCAGCCCTGTAGCGATTGCTTTTATGGTTTTCTGAAAATGAGGATGGGAGCACTCGAACAGAGCCATAGAACCAGGTATAATTTTGAGCATGGTATAGACCCTTAAAATATACATTTTTAACAATACAGCTGCAGTGGTATGGCTCCAAGGAGTCAGTTCACTCTGATCCTTCAGTTTGTCAAGACATACCTCCAATACTCTATTTTTAATAAAGTAACAATCTTCCTATAAAAAATCTTCAATTAAATGATAAAATCAATCACACCAACATCCATAATCCCAACAGTACACTTTGAATCTTTGAACAAGGATCCATTGGAGGGCAAGTCTGGTGCCAGCAGCCGCGGTAATTCCAGCTCCAGTGGCGTATATTGAATTTGTTGCGATTAAAAAGCTCGTAGTTGAATCTGTGTCCCACGCTGTCGGTTCACCGCTTGCGGTGTCTAGCTGGCATAATTGTGGGACGTCCTACCGGTGGGCTTAGCCCTCCGGGGCGGCCCAACTAGAATCCCATCGCGGTGCTCTTCACTAAGTGTGGAGGTGGGCCGGTACGTTTACTTTGAACAAATCAGAGTGCTCAAAGCAGCCTATTTTTGCCTGAATACTGTGTGCATGGATTAATAAAATAGGACATCGGTTCTATTTTGTTGGTTTTCGATACCACGAGGTGATGATTGATAGGGACAGGTGGGGGCATTCGTGTTGCGACGTTAGAGGTGAAATTCTTGGATCGTCGCAAGACGGACAGAAGCGAAAGCATTTGCCAAAAATGTTTTCTTCAATCAAGAACGAAAGTTAGAGGTTTGAAGGCGATCAGATATAGCCCTAGTTCTAACCATAAACGATGCCAGCTGACGATCCGCCGAAGTTCCTCCAATGACTCGACGGGCAGCTTCCGGGAAACCTAAGCTTTTTGGTTCAGGGGAAAGTATAGTTGCAAAGCTGACACTTAAAGGAATTGACGGAAGGGCACCACCAGGAGTGGAGCCTGCGGCTTAATTTGACTCAACACGGAAAACCTCACCAGGCCCGGACACCGGAAGGATTGGCAGATTGAGAGCTCTTTCTTAATTCGGTGGGTGGTGGTGCATGGCCGTTCTTAGTTGGTGGAGCGATTTGTCTGGTTGATTCCGATAACGAACGAGACTCTAGCCTGCTAAGGAGGCGTACCTTCCGGTATCTCGAAGGCCCCCGGTCTCGGTCGGGCGGTTTTTACCACCGGCGTAGAAATAAACCTTCTCAGAGGGACAGGCGGCTTCTAGCCGAACGGGATTGAGCAATAACAGGTCTGTGATGCCCTTAGATGTTCTGGGTCGCACGCGCGCTACACTCAAGAAATCAGCGTGTCTTCCCTGACCGAAAGGCCCGGGTGACCCGCTAATCCTCCTTCGTGCTAGGGATTGGGGCTCGCAGTTATTTCCCATGAACGAGGAATTCCCAGTAAGCGCGAGTCATAAGCTCGCGTTGATTACGTCCCTGCCCTTTGTACACACCGCTCGTCGCTACTACTGATTGAATGATTTAGTGAGGTCTTCAGACTGGTACGCGGCAATGTCGCGGCATTGCCGATGTTGCCAGAAAGATGACCAAACATGATCATTTAAAGAAAGTAAGAGTCGTAACAAGGTTTCCGTAGGTGAAACTGAGGAAGGATTATTAACGTTTCGTACTGCCGAAGCAGCGATTCGTAAGCGCGCGGGGCTGTCTTGCCGCGAGAGCGGCGTGTACGCCCACGTGTCGCGAACAAAATTTCACAAAACTTTGAACGACGTAACGGTCGGGCCGGTGACCGCTACGCGCAACACAATCGTCGTGACAACGAACGCGGTGCTAACGCCGGATCCGATGGGTCCGGTATTCGCTGCGGTGGCTACGAGCGCCGTCGCCGGGTAAAACCGCCCGACGACCGACTCGCGCCGAGGCTTCGACCCGTCGCGCCGCGTCCAGCGCGGAGCAGCGGCGGGTCGTTTGCGCCTCCGGCTGACTCGGTGCCGAAAGGCGATCGCTCCGCGGTCCGCCTCGGCTCGTTTGACCCGGTGAGGTCGTACGAGAGAGACGTGCGAAGCTGGTCTTGGCGCCTCTTCGCGGGCAGCCCATCTGCGCCCGGGTGTCTCGGTGCAACGCCGTTTCACCCCGGACGCAGGCCGCAAACGCGATAGGCTTCAAAGAGAATTTTCGCCCGTACGAGGAAGCTCGCGGCAGCGTCAAGGGCAGCGATGCCCGGGACTCGCTGACGCGGCCCACTGCCGTCCGCCGTCAATCATTTGCATTGCGAGCCGATCGAGTCCGGGCTGGTTCATTTCGGCAGACGACCCGTGAACTCGAGGCGACGTCGGCTATTGAACTATTGCACGAACGAAATTTGACGTGCGGCGCGCGTTCCTTCCCGCGCGCAACTGCGCAAGTGCTGACGCACGCGGCGCCGTGCTCACCACCACAGAAAGCCGGTAACAACCGTAATTTTAGCATTTTTAATGCGAAATTCACATATGTGATTACCCTAAACGTTGGATCACTTGGCTCGTGGGTCGATGAAGAACGCAGCTGCTCGTCAACTTGTGAACTGCAGGACACACGAACATCGACATTTCGAACGCACATTGCGGTCCACGGATACAATTCCCGGACCACGCCTGGCTGAGGGTCGTTCAACAACGACAGACTGCTCCGTTGGCAACGGTGCTGCGAAAACCCCCCTGGGGAAACAGCACACCGTGCCTTCGCAAGCAAAAGACTGGGCTTTCGCAGCCCGTGTTACGCGCCGGTCGCGCGGCAACGGGTCTTGTCGCCTCAAACGAACACGTATGTCACGGTCACGACGCGTCGCCGCAGATCGCGGGGTCGAGCTGTCGCTGCCGTTCGTCACGTTCCGGTGCTAGCGATAGTCGAGAAAACGAACGAATTCGGCACGGCGACACACGGACCTATGGTCCGCGCGGTCGGTCCGCCGCTCATGCTAAGAAGTTCCGTCCACGTTTCGTAGCTGGGGGCTCTCGAGTCTCCCGTACGGCGGGCGTTTACGGTCGTTTCCGTGACTCAAACGTATGAAAAATACGTCTTCCTCGTCCGTGTCGGCGGTGCTGTTCTTGAACGAACGACCGTCGCCGAGGATGGACTCGCAATCTTACGACGACCGCAGAGCAGGCGAGACTACCCGCTGAATTTGGGCATATTACTTAGAAGAGGAAATGTAACTAACTAGCATTTCCCTAGTAGCGGTGAGCGAACAGGAAACTGCCCAACACTGAATCACGCGTTTCTGCCGCCAGGAAATGTAGTGTTCGGGAGGATCTACTTATCCCGGGGCGTCGGCCCGCTTCCAAGTCCATCTTGAATGGGGCCACTCACCCGCAGAGGATGCCAGGCCCGTAGTGACCGGGACGCGCTATAGAAGGATCTCTCCTCAGAGTCGGATTGCTTTAGAGTGCAGCTCTCAGTGGGCGGTTAACTCTATCTAACGCTAAATCTGACCACGAGACCGATAGCGAACAAGTACTGTCAGGGAAAGTTGAAAAGAACTTTTGTTTAGAGAGATGGCAAAAGAATATGGATCTTCGACGTGGGATCCGCGAATTAGTGATGAGAACGAGTGTGAATGAAACGAAAGTGACGTTGAGATAGAGAGAGATAATTAATACCGATAAACGAGATTTTTATTGGTTTCGATGAGGCGACACAAACCGTATCGCAAGAGAACGTTACAGAGAGTGATGATTTTACAGAGCAAGAGAACACATAGGTTATACACATACATGATTTCGAGATAGTAGACAAAACATGAGATACAGCTGATAGGTTTTGAGTCACGACACGGGCAAGAGGCGAGATTTGACGCAGAGACGGCAAGTGAACATTGCACGCGAGTGTGCGTACATGGGCGCAGACGATTTTGAGTGTCGCGAGACATACATTCAACTGTCCGATACTTTGCCGAAACATACCGCCCGCTTCGCTATCGATAACGATCGCGAAATTAGATTATGCCGCCCGCCGTGCGTTATTCATTCTTAGAGTCAATAATTGTCTTAAGAGGACACTGGAAGCACACACAATTTTACGATTGGACGTTTCAACACAGAGGATTTCGTTTTAACGGTCACAACGCGGACGAGACCGTCGGTTCCCAGATGCACTTCGATCACTCTCGCGAGGGGCCACACAGATGGAGGTAGATTTTCGTTTTTTACGAGAACGATGGATCCGATTTTGATGTTTCCGTGATGTGTTTGCCATTTCATAAGGTTTTGGATGGACTGAAGATACTCCGTACTCTATCGTTTCCAAAAATGCTCCAGCATTTGACGCGAGTGTTGCCAATGCGATAGCCGTTGAACTGGCATCTCGATGAGTGACGGCTCAGGAATTGTGTTTAATGCTGAGCCGACGAAAAAGTGTCCTGGAGTCAAGGCACTTGGATCCCGTGGATCGTCCGAGATAGCGCAAAGAGGTCGAGAGTTGAGCGTGGCTTCTACTTGTGTGAGGAACGTCGCGAATTGCTCGAACGTTTAAGTAGCTTCTCCGATGACTCGTCTGAGGTGAAATTTGACCGATTTCACTCTGGCTTCCCATTTTTTACCGAAATGAGGCGCGGAGGGAGGATTTAACCGCTACTGAGTTCCGTGTGATGCGAGGATGTTTGCGATTCCTGAGAACTCCTTTGACGATGCAGCGAGAAGACGGCGAAGTTCTGCGTCTGCGTCGACGAGATTCGTTCCACAATCGCTTGCGATTGAGGCACAAATTCCTCTTCGAGATGTGAAGCGTTTGTACGCCGCGATGAATGCCTCCGTCGAGTAGTCCGAAACTAGCTCGAGATGCACAGCCGAGGCCGTGAAGCAGATGAAGTTGACGATATATCCCTTGCATGATTTTGCTCCTCTTCCGTCGGAGGCTCGAATCGAGAATGGACCAGCGTAGTCAACGCCAGAGTAAAGAAACGGCCTTGATTGCGTGACTCGAGACTGAGGAAGTTGGCCCATCTGTTGGCTGCTGAGAGTGGCGCGATGACGCGCACAAGGAACGCAACGATGTATGAACATGCGGATCGGTACTCTTCCTCCCAGGATACAGTACCGCTGTCGGATTGTGGCGAGAGTGAGTTGCGGACCTCCGTGGAGCGTCACCCGATGATGATGATCGATTATTAGTGTGGCGAACGATGATTCGCGAGGCAAGATGAACGGGTGCTTTTCGTCATACGAAAGAAATGAGTGATTCAGTCGACCACCGACTCTGAGGAATCCGTTCGAATCGATAAACAGCGTGAGTCGCGATAGTGGATGACTTCGAGTGAGACTTGAGCTTGTCTCGATTCGGCGAATTTCTTTTGCGAAGTACGCCTGCTGGGTCACCTTGGTCCAAAACAGTTGGGCGTCGCTCAATTCGAGAGTAGAGATCGGTCCGACAGTGATAGACGTGTTTACGTGATTCGATGTCGTCTTCTCGAGAAACCGGTTTGCTGCGCGTTTACACAATGATGTGACTTTGAGGAGGGTCGATAGTTTTGAGTAGCGATCGACGAAATCCCAGATTTGTAGCGGCTTAGCTGTTGCGATGTGCGTCGACAGCCCTTTTCTTTCCTCGAGATGAATGTTTTCTTCCGGTCGCGGAGATGAGGATGGACAATTGACACAATGCTTCGAGAGCTAGGATGGTCCGGAGGTCCAAAGTTCTGATTCCTGAAGTTGCTCCGGAGATGCACCACGAGACGCAAGATCAGCGGGGTTTTCAGAACCCGAGATGTGATACAAACGAGCGCGCGCGAACTCTTGGATTTCCGTTACGCGATCACGAACGAATTCCTTCCACCGCGATGGGTGGCTTTTGATCCACGCGAGCGCGACTGTGGAATCCGTCCACAGATAAACCGGGGTATTTCCGAAATGAAGAGTCTTTTCCACATGACACAACAACCGGACGAGAAGATTCGCAGCACAGAGTTCGAGACGAGAAATTGTCACCTTTTTTTAGCGGCGCTACTTTAGTTTTCGCGGACACTAGTGAAACGCGCACTTCGTTAGTGTTGATATACGTACGCGCGTAGATCACTGCGCCTAATGCACTTTGAGAGGCGTCCACAAAACCGTGGATCTCCATCCCGAGAGATGCTGAACTTAACCCGATCCATCGTGGGATGGTGATAGCTGAGATGCCCTCAAGATCTTGTAGAAACTCGATCCATCGCGAGGACAATGAAGCTAAGAGCGGCTCGTCCCAGTCGAAACCGAATGCCCACAATCGCTGCATAAAGATTTAGGCTCTGATTGTGATCGGCGAGAGCCATCTGAGAGGATCAAAGAGCTGCGCGGTAAGTGAGAGAACTTCTCGTTTCGTGAAATTGTCCCGAGTTTGATGAATTTGCGGGGAGAACGCTAACGCGTCGATGTCTGGTCTCCACGCAAGACCGAGAGCCCGAAAGAATGGACTTTGATCGAGATTCAGATGCATCGCGATCTCTTGATTTCCGAGAAATGTCAACGAGAGTTTCTGGGTGGCTTGAAGTCCATTGTTGAAGTTCAAAGCCGCCCGCCTTGAGCAATTGATTGAGTTCGTTGATTTTCTCGCGACCTTGATCAACGTCCTCTGCTCTTTAGAGGATGTCGTCGACGTACGTGTTCTCGAGAATGACGTGGCTCGCAAAGGGATACTGCTTATCTTTGTCCTGAACGAGTTGATGATGAACACGGATCGCGAGATACGGAGCGCTTGCAAGACCATACGTTACCGTGGCCAGTTGATATTCTTCAATCGGTAGCTCTGGTTCTTCCCTCCAGAGGATTCGCTGAAAATCTTGGTCATCATTGTGGACCAAAATTTGTCGGTACATCTTGACGATATCTGATGAGAACCCGACTGGATATTGTCGCCAGCGTAAGAGATCTTCCGCGAGGTCGGTTTGCACTTTTGCTTTGATTGTTATAGAGAGAGAGTCCGAGGTTGGTTCTTTGAGACCCGTTGAACACGACACTCAACTTTGTTGTGGAACTGCTGTCACGAACTACACCGTGATGGGGAAGATAAAACACGCAGGAATTGTCTTCGGGTGAATTGATAGCGCGACGCATGTGCCCGAGTTCAAGATATTCACGAAGGAAGCTCGAGTAAGCCTTCTTGAGTTTCGCGTCGCTATCGAACCGTTTCTCCAAACGAAGGAGCATTTGATGCGCGGGATTCCGTGAGTTGCCGAGCTCTACCGAATTATCCTTGAGCGGCAGCCGAACTACGTAACGACCGGACGCAGTTCGAGAAACCGTTTCGCGAAAGTGTTGCTCACAACGCTCTTCTTCGGAAGTTAGTACTAAAGGTTTCGACACTTCTTCTGGCTTCCAAAACTTCTGCACGAGATCGAGCAGTTCGTGATCGAGGGAGCATTGGAAGCCTTGGACTGCGCCATACGAGGGGCTTGCTGCTTCCGCTGAAACGCAGCCGGAGAGGACCCAACCGAACTGAGTTTCTTGCGCGATTGGTGTTCCTGGTGCTCCTCTTCGAACTCCTTGACCAATGATGTTGCTGTAGGTGTCAGCTCCGAGAATTACGTCGATTTGACTGGGATGTGCAAAGCTTGGATCCGCGAGGTTGTGTCCTCGTAGATGAGGCCAGTCTTCGACGAGAAGTCGAAATGAGGTTAGATACGATGTGAGTCGTGAAAGCACGAGTGCCTCCACCTGACACGAGAACGAGGTGTGAGCACGAGATTAGAGTTGCAATGTCGCGATGCCGCGAGTCACTGCCGATTGATGGACTCCGACGCGAATGATCGGTATCGTTGCTTGATGCCGACGTAGTCGCAATTGTTGCGCTAGCGACTCCGTGATGAATGAACTTTCGGATCCTTGATCGAGTAGAGCGCGAGCGATGATTCTTTTTCCAGTTTCCGGATTCGAGGCGTTCAATTGCACTGTGGCGAAAAGAACTGGAGAGCACTTGATCATTGTAGGCTGAGCTGAATGGTTGCTTCCCTGAGAGGCGCTGTTCGAGATCGGTGCGTTCTGCACTGCGGGTTGCGCTACTGCGGCCTGTCCTTGAGATGTGCCACGGTTGGCAGCTGTCGAGATTGAAGAAGAGTTTCGATGCAGCAAGGAATGATGTCGACCGTTGCACACGCGACACGTTTTGTTGGATCGACAGTCCTTCTGCTGATGTGGACCGAGACAATTGAAGCAAACCTTTTTCGCAGAAACCACTTCCCTTCTTTGATCCAGAGATTTGTCGCGAAAGGTCGAACAGAACGCGATGTAGTGGTTGCCTTTGCAACAAGCACACGACTGTTCCTTTGATTGCGTTGTATGTGACCCTGTCGTCTGAAGATTTGACCTTCCTTGCGATGAGTGCGGTTTCGACGTCGCGATTCGATTATGAGCATGAGCTTGCTCCACGGCTTTAAGGGTGTGGATGCGACCGATGAGAAACGCCTTGAGCTCCGCAAAAGTGGGGGGCTCGAGTTTCTCGCTAACACTTTTCTCCCACTCTTCGAGAGATGCTGGGTCGAGCTTGCGAATCGTCATGTGCACGATGATGTGATACCCTAATTTCTCGGGACTATCGAGAAGTTCGAGCGCTTCAAGAGCTCCGCAAGTGTTGCTGTGCAAGCTCTTTAGTTCCGATGATGATTTTTTTGTGACACGAGGAATCGCGAAAAGTGTCGCGAGATGAGGATCAGTCAAAAGCCGCTTGTTTTCTTATCGTTAGACGAGAGTTTCCCAAGCTCGAGGGAAGTTTTCTGCGGTGAGAGAAATGTTTTTGATAAGTTGTAACGATTCATCGGTCACACTGGTTTTGAGGTAGTGCAGCTTTTCCACTTCCGAAAGTTGCGAATTTTCGCGAACCATCGACGAGAAGAGGTCGTGAAACGGCTTCCATTCTGAGCAGTTGCCCGCGAAAGTGGGCAGTTCGATACGCGGTCACCGTTTTGATGATCCTCCTGCTGGTACGTCTTGAGGAGCTGCAGCGGCTTGCGCGGTTGCTGCAGGCGCAGGCTTTAGCGATTCGAGAAGATCAAGCATCACTCCTTCGCCACTCAAGAAGTGCTCTTCACACAGTCCGTGATGATCTTTCGCGAAGTACAAAAGCTTTTTAATCGGGTCGAGTTGATCACCTTTTGCTGCGAACTTGATCTCGCTGATCTTTTCGTGATTATCTTGGAACCTATTCCAACTTGAATTTAAAGCATCAAGCCGCGACTTCACCTGCCCGTGAATGATTTTTGCCTCGCCGAGCTTGCGCAGGTTGTCGACGGCACGAGATATGCGCCAAATGTAGTCGTTTTGACGTTCGATATGTTCTTCGATCGACATGTTGATGTACAAGAGGATTTGAACTCACGCGACGAACTGAGTTTTCACGAACGAGATACGCACACAGTGATAACAGGGCGTCGCGATACACACTTCGAGAGATCGGTGTTAATGACGCTCAGATCTTAGTCACGGTCACTACAGAGGACACCGCACGTTTCAATTTGACGGACGCGACTGATTTTTGTTGATGGTTTTCACTAATAACGACATTGTTCACTTTGATTACGTGAACTTTCGCAACTTGATGCACACGCGATAGTTCCGTTTCACTCACTGGCTAATTCGTTTTCCCGCAAGTCGCGACGATTCGAAAGAATCGACTCGATTTGCGAATGATCCGATTCGATTCGCGACTGATCCGGCTCGAAGGACCAAAAAATGTTTAGAGAGATGGCAAAAAGATATGGATCATCGACGTGGGATCCGCGAATTGGTGATGAAAACGAGTGTGAATGAAACAAAAGTGATGTTGAGATGGAAAGAGATAATGAATACCGATAAACGAGATTTTTATTGCTTTCGATGAGGCGATACAAACCGTATCGCAAGAGAACGTTACAGAGAGTGATGATTTTACAGAGCGAGAGAACACATAGATTATACACATACATGATTTCGAGATGGTAGACGATACGTGAAATACAGCTGATAGGTTTTGAGTCGCGACACGGGCAAGAGGCGAGATATGAGGCAGAGGCGGCAAGTAAACATTGCACGCGAGTGTGCGTACATGTGCGAGGACGAGTCTGAGTGTCGCGAGACACACATTTAACTATTCGATACTTTGCCGAAACAACTTTCAAGAGAGAGTTCAAATCTGGGAAACCCGAAAGATCAAACGGGGAGATTCATCGTCAGCGACGCAGGCTTCGCCGCGGCTTGTGATGTCGGGACCTCGCGTCCACGGCACTCGGTCACAGTGCAATGTCCAGCGGCGCCGGCGTGCACTTCTCCCCTAGTAGGACGTCGCGACCCGTTGGGTGTCGGTCTAAAGCCCGGTCGGCTGCCTGTCTCGGCGTTCTCGTCGGGGCAGACCCCTGGTTGCCCATCCGGCTGCCCGGCGGTACCCGCACGGTATAGAGCCGCATTAAACTGCGTCGGGCCCGCCGCAAGCGCGGTCAGCGATTCCCGGTGGTCGGACCTAGCGCCGTCCCCGGGCCTGGCCAGCTGTCGGCTGGCGGTGTCCTCTGACTAGCTCGTTCGAATTATCAAATACCGGTCGGCGACGCTATTGATTTGAGTACTTTCAGGACCCGTCTCGAAACACGGACCAAGAAGTCTAACATGTGCGCGAGTCATTGGGACGAGCAAACCTAAAGGCGAAATGAAAGCAAAGGTCAGCCCAGCGCCGACCAAGGGAGGATGGGCCGCGTCACGGTGCGGCCCCGCACTCCCGGGGCGTCTCGTTCTCACTGCAAGAAGAGGCGCACCCAGAGCGTACACGTTGGGACCCGAAAGATGGTGAACTATGCCTGGTCAGGACGAAGTCAGGGAAACCCTGATGGAGGTCCGTAGCGATTCTGACGTGCAAATCGATCGTCGGAACTTGGTATAGGGGCGAAAGACTAATCGAACCATCTAGTAGCTGGTTTCCTCCGAAGTTTCCCTCAGGATAGCTGGTACTCGCGTACAAAACGTACACGAGTCTCATCCGGTAAAGCGAATGATTAGAGGCCTCGGGGCCGAAACGACCTTAACCTATTCTCAAACTTGAAAAGGGTGAGATCTCTGGCTTGCTTGAACTATGAAGCCACGAGATCTCGGATCAGAGTGCCAAGTGGGCCACTTCTGGTAAGCAGAACTGGCGCTGTGGGATAAACCAAACGCCGAGTTGAGGCGCCAAAGTCGACGCTTATGGGATACCATGAAAGTCGTTGGTTGCTCAAGACAGCAGGACGGTGGCCATGGAAATCGGAATCCGCTGAGGAGTGTGTAACAACTCACCTGCCGAAGCAACTAGCCCTGAAAATGGATGGCGCTGAAGCGTCGCGCCTATACTCGGCCGTTAGCGGCATGCGAGGCGGCCCAGGCCGTCACGAAGCCCTGACGAGTAGGATGGTCGCGGTGGTGTGCGCAGAAGGGTCTGGGCGTGAGCCTGCCTGGAGCCGCCGTCGGTGCAAATCTTGGTGGTAGTAGCAAATACTCCAGCGGGGCCCTGGAGGATTGACGTGGAGAAGGGTTTCGTGTGAACAGCCGTTGCACACGAGTCAGTCGATCCTGAGCCCTAGGAGAAATCCGATGACGATGTTGGTGTATTTCTATGCCTGACACGCGCGTCGTGACGCCGGTGATTGTGCGAACGTCGGGCCTTGTTCGGCGTTCCCCCCGGTGTGGGCACGCGCGGTTTAAAATGTGACCCACCCGTCGGGCGAAAAGGAATCCGGTTCCTATTCCAGAACCCGGCAGCGGAACCGTTGACGAGTCGGGCCCTCGCAAGAGAGTTCGTCGGGGTAACCCAAAAAGACTTGGAGACGCCGTCGGGAGATCCGGAAAGAGTTTTCTTTTCTGTGTAAGCGTTCGAGTTCCCTGGAATCCTCTAGCAGGGAGATAGGGTTTGGAACGCGAAGAGCACTGCAGTTGCGGCGGTGTCCGGATCTTCCCCTCGGACCTTGAAAATCCAGGAGAGGGCCACGTAGAGGTCTCGCGCCGGTTCGTACCCATACCCGCAGCAGGTCTATAAGGTGAAGAGCCTCCAGTCGATAGACTAATGTAGGTAAGGGAAGTCGGCAAATTGGATCCGTAACTTCGGAATAAGGATTGTCTCTGAGGATCGGTGCGTGTCAGGCTTGGTCGGGAAGCGGGTTTGGCTGACGTGCCGGGCCTGGGCGAGGTGATGGTAATAACCGGATCCGAGCTCGGTCCCGTGCCTTGGCCTTCTGCGGATTTTCCTTGCTGCGAGGCTTCGGCGGCGGTTCGCCGTTGCCGTCGTCCTCTTCGGCCGCCAATCAACGGTCAGCTCAGAACTGGCACGGACTGGGGGAATCCGACTGTCTAATTAAAACAAAGCATTGCGATAGCCCTAGCGGGTGTTGACGCAATGTGATTTCTGCCCAGTGCTCTGAATGTCAACGTGAAGAAATTCAAGAAAGCGCGCGTAAACGGCGGGATTAACTATGACTCTCTTGTACATAGCTCGCCGCGATACATAACGTGCGTGACGAGCACGCCTACGCTTAGTTTCATCGCCCCAGCCAGGTGGTGCGTTGGTGAACCAACCAGCGATTGAACCAAGTCTACCGACGTTGAAAGGCGGGGTGGTGTCCGACGGCTTGATCTGCTTATCGAGTCTGAAGAATGAAATCCGTGTGTTACGCCCCGACGTACCGCCTTGGCGTACCTTTTTCAAAATTCCATTTCATTTCATTGCTTTAATTTCTTCAATGCACAGATATCATTTCATCAAAATCTCATATTCTAATAACGGCGAGTTCCACCCCTCCTGGCAAAAGTCACGTAGAGACCAACGATGATCCCTTGTATAAGGTTCAACTTTATTCTATTTATCTGGTACCAAGAACTGAGATAGGAGACTGCTGAATTAGCATCAGTAGCGCTCAGCCTGGAAATATCTCTTTTTTTAAATTAAAACTATAATCAATAACTAGAATAAACCACTACCTTTAGAACCACCAAATTAAAATAGATTACTTATTGGAATGTATGAATGAATGTGTGAACATTGCATGCAAATATCTTATGTCCATATTTTCAATGTGTCACCGACGGGATTGAGAATCGTCGGAACACCGTCGAAGAGCGAGAAGTAACGCTGACCATGTGGATTTGGGCACCAGGAGATCGCCCTCGCACCTCATTGGCTAATTACCGTTGTAACCAATTACAACTGCAGCTCCTTGGACCCTCGGGCCCAAGAAGCCGCGTCTTTCGTCTGTCAAGTCGCGAAGTGCGTGGACGTAAACCTGGGCTAGCCCTCTCGAGCAATAGTAGCGTTCGGAAAATCTTAATTGTGACCGGCCTAAAGTCTCGCGCTAATTCGTTAAATTCGAGCATTCAGTTAATCTGTTAAGGACTCACTATCTTCTACATTTCCATCTTTTCTGTTCTTTACTAAATCTCATCATTTCGCGAATAGACATTTTTATGATATTCTATTTTCCTTAGTTAAAATTGAGTTCGGCCCTGATACAAACGAATCAGGTAATTCTAAGTAAAATAATAATAATTACACTATCAGTTTTAATAAATAATCGTTCCAATCAATTTTAACTTATCATCAAAATCAGAAAACAGACACTTTCAAACTTTTCGATAACAAGATATCATTCTAAATTCACAAAGACTAAGTGACCAACGTTCAACATCTTTCGATTCATCAACTCTTCCAAATTTGAGGTGAGGCCCCAGGTCCAGCATTCTACCGACGCAGACCGACACGATCCGACGGCTCTCAATCTCGTCGACCGATTCACCAAAAAGTTAAGTCAATCCGAGTGTTAATCTTCGAAATTAGACGAATTCTTGTTTGACCTTGATAATCAAAAACTACTTCAGTAAATTCACAAAAACCAAGTCTAGAATTGGTGGCTAGCTTTACTACCCCCAATTAATTCGTACTTATTGTTTCCAAGAATCAACGAATAAGACTTAACAATTATATATATATAATCGATTTAAGATAATCTAAAAAGAGAGATACAATACAATAATCACGACCAGCTAGTTATAACCATCGTTCAGAATAGATGTTCCTGGTACCAAATAATAATATCCATTAGAATAGAACAACACACGATTTTCATAAACTTGAATACTTCATAAATTGTTATTTTCGGCATATATATATATATTCATCACCATTGATTGTTACCAAACATTTCAATTACCAAATCGAAATAGAATATATTTCATCTTTTACCAGTCAAATTATATTAATCATTTATTTTGAACGACCTTCTTCGCATTTTTATTATTGTAATTGCCTCAACAATTTAAACAAACCTCACAGACCTGTATAGGTCTATAGCAACACGATCCTACAAATTACCGGCTTATCGAAAGGTAAGTCTTTCTCTTAGTTTTAATTATTATTCATTGTCGTTACGTGGGAGCTAGATTATTCAATTAATCATTACCTAACACCGCTCAGTACACCCATACCCCCACGTCACACAAGAATTGGTGGCAGCGGTGGGATATTGTTGCTAAAAGTGAGATTTGTTTGAACAAAAAAATTAAAAAAAAAAAAAAATTTTTAGTTTTTGTGTTAAAATTGAAAAACTGGTCAAACGCATGAAAAAACATAGTTTCTTTCTTTCTAGATAATGATTATATAACTAATGACAAATTGTGCATGAAACTCTGCGAATTATTACTTGTATATTTGTATGTATATATTATAACATCCTGATATCGTATATTGCCGAATTTTCCACTGGTCATTTGTGTATTAGCTGTGTTCCCAATATTTGCCTAAAATTGGCCTGAATTATTTTGTGTGCATAAACAGCCTTTTTCGATTTTGAAATGCCTAACGAAACGGGAAACCAGAGCGCGGACCGAACCAGTGTATCCGCTCTAGACGCGAGTAATGCGATGATGACGTCAATGGCGGAATGCTTCGCGCTACAACACAGTACATTAAATATTCCATATTTTGACGGGAAAAATATTCGTTTGAAAGATTTCTTACAAGACGTGCAAAACGGTTCAGTGTATGTTCCGCCGAATTCGGAAGGCGCATATGTAAAGTGCGTTCTAGGAAAATTGCAAGGAGCAGCTCGCGATAGTACATATGGCGAGACTTTCAATACGGTCAACGAATTGATAAAACATCTGAAAAGTAGATTTGCAGCTGAAAAGACTTATCCGTATTGTCAACAAGAGATCGCGAATATACGGATGAAACGTGATGAAAACGTGAGCGATTTCTACGATCGATTAAAAATCTTGGTCAGTGCAGCTCGCGTAGCTTTAGAAGACGAATACGGAAAAACCGAAGTCGACGCGGTAATGAAAGTTCTACAAGTGAACGCGTTAGATGCTTATATTCGAGGACTACCTGAAGCTATCGAAAGATATGTTGAAGGACGTGTAAAGACATTGGAAGAAGCGTTTAAGTTAGCGCGTAAAACAGAAAATCGTATGCGTCAGGGAATAATATCTTCCGGAGAAACGCAGAGAGTACAAATTCCGCGACCGAACTCTCCAATGATCTATAACCAAAATAACGCGCCGCGATTGTATTCGAATTATGGCATCTCAGACGGAGCGGAGACACGCGCGAGAAGCCCGTCGCCGAACGCGGCCATGTACAGACACCCGACGGCAAACGTCACCGATGGACGATCACCCGAGCCGAGGGGTTATTACCCATACGGCATGCCCGCTCACTCACAGCTCCAGCACCAGCAACCGCGTGGTTATCAATATCCGCCTTATTTTCCACAACACCCGTATTATTATCCGCCGACAACATATCCGTATTTACCACCTTATGGATATCCGCCCACAATAAATCCAGCATCGATTCCACAGAGATCGGGATCGCCGGGAGCAAATTTTAATACGAGCAGATCGAATTCGCCAAATTCGAACACCCGTTCATACGACCCGAATCAGCAGTCCGGTTTTAATCAAGCGAGGTTTGATAATTCGAACGTCAGAACACGGTCACCATCTCCGCGTAGAACGGCCGAAACAGCTGAATCTTTAAACTTGAACGCGACTCGTCGTCCGGGCGCAACGGCGAGGTACGCGACGCCCGAGCGTCAACCGACGGTCCGTTTTGCGGAACCGCCGGCCGGTGCATCGATACGCGCGGACCAGATCGAGAATCGCCACTGATCAGGATGACAGCTCCTGAATTAAAAGAACACTCAGCTATTTTTCTAATAGACACCGGCGCAGATATCAGTCTAATTAAAGCTAATGTTTTACATCCTGACGTTTTAATCAGTGTAGACGAAATTTCTACGATTACGGGAATAACAACCAACAAAGTAAAAACTTTGGGAATAACAAATTTAACCTTACAAAACGAATCAAGTAAATTTCACGTCGTACGATCAACCTTTTTGCTAAATTGCGACGGTATATTAGGTAAAGACTATTTGCGCGAGCGTAAGGCTGAGATCTCTTTCACACATAACACCTTGGTAACGAAAACTGACCCGATTAGACCGCTACGATTTATCGGATACGAAGAACATTCCGATACCGAAACAAAACCGCAAAAACGTTTGTTTAAAATTCGTGCGCGCACAAAGCAAGCCATTGGCATCGACGTAATCAGTTGTGGCACAAAAGAAGCATATTTGCCACGCGTAGAAACCATAGACGGCGTATACATTGGTGAGGCTGCAGTCTCGGTACAAGATGGCGTATGCCATGTTCTTGCAATTAATACCTTGGATAGAGATATTGAGATAGAGATTCCACCACAGGAAGTGATACCTTTTGAATATCACAACTTTCCGGAAGAGCATGAATATCACGATTCCAGTTCAGAAGACTTAAATTTAGAACCTGTAGTGACTGATCGGTTTACAGAAATTCAATCAAAATTGCATTTAGATCATTTGAATTTAGAGGAACGCGACCACGTATTAGATATCATTGAGGAATATCCAGAATTATTTCATTCACCTGGAGACAAATTAAAATCTACACCCGGAATTCAGCATCGTATACCAACCGAGGATGATATACCGATTAATACGCGACAATACCGGTTCCCTCCAATTCACAAAACCGAGATTGAAAACCAAATCAAAATTAAAATTGACAACGGAATAATAGTTCCTTCAAATTCACCGTATAATTCACCCGTGTGGATTGTACCCAAAAAACCAGATTCTGCGGGTAGAAAACGATGGCGCATGGTAATTGATTTTCGGAAATTGAATGAAAAGACAATTGGGGACGCGTATCCATTACCTAACATTACAGACATTCTTGATCATCTCGGTGAAGCGCGATATTTTTCAACTTTCGATCTTGCAAGCGGTTTCCAACAAATTGAAATGGACCCCCAGGATAGAGCAAAAACCGCATTCACAACACCAAACGGTCATTATGAATATCTCAGAATGCCTGAAGGGCTTAAAAACGCGCCCGCTACATTTCAAAGATTAATGGATCAAACATTACGCGGACTACAAGGTGCCGAAGTTTTCGTTTATTTAGACGACATCGTAGTTTATGCAAAGAATTTAGAAGAACACGGGAAGAAAATTCGCCGGTTATTTAACAAATTAAAAGACGCTAGATTAACGTTACAACCAGATAAATGTGAATTTCTAAAAACAGAAGTGGCTTATTCAGGCCATATTATTGGCAGATCAGGAGTTAGACCGGACCCGAAGAAAATGACCGCGGTTCGACATTTTCCACAACCTAAAAATCCTAAGAACATTAGACAATTTCTGGGACTAGCCGGTTACTACAGGCGTTTTATTAAAGATTTTGCGGGAAAGGCTAGGCCTCTTACAGACCTATTAAAGAAAGAATCACCATTTATTTGGGGAAAAGATCAAAAGAAAAGTTTCAAAATTTTAAGGAAATATCTATGCCAATATCCTATCTTTCAGTACCCAAATTTCAAAAAGCAATTCACGTTAACTACCGACGCATCCGACTATGCAATCGGAGCCGTTTTGAGCCAGGAAGTGGACGGTTACGACATGCCCGTCGCCTACCTGTCTCGTGCTCTGAGCAAAGCGGAACAAAATTATTTTACAACTGAAAAAGAGTGTTTAGCAGCCCTATATGCCGTACTACATTTTCGACCTTACCTTTATAGCCGAAAATTCACACTGGTTAGTGATCATGAGCCATTACGCTGGATCGACTCGATTAAAGATCCCGGGCAGCGACTAATACGATGGAGGCTCAAATTACGAGATTACGAGTATGAATTCAAACACAAGGCTGGACGACTTAACAGTAACGCAGATGCATTGTCGCGCAATCCAGTCCCTGTTACCGACGGCATTAACCAATCGTCGGAGTCATCTGATAGCGGAAACGATAGTGACAACCTAATAATTAAATCTGTAGATTCATTTCCAAAGTATTCAGACTATTTGAAAATAATTAGAACAGCTGACATTGAAAATCCAAACATTATTGATGTACATGAAAGCGTTTTCGATAAACTTGACAATTATGCGCATACCGTTTCTGTAGATCTTGAAATGAGTTCCGGTATAGCTAGCAATTTTAGAAAAAAATATGGGGTACCGGAACACCTTCGCAGTCAAGCCGATATGCATTCAGTAGCTAAATTAGAACTGCCAGATCAGAAAATTTATTACATTATGACAAAATTAAACTTTTGGGACAAACCAGAATATGAAGACATGTACCTCAGTCTGATCAATTTTCGGAAAATTTTAGAGGATGACTCTGTTAAAACAGTTAGAATACCTAGAATGGGATGCGGTCTAGATAAACTAGCATGGAACAAAGTAAGAGCCATGTTACGATTCATTTTTGGAGGAACGGGAATCAACATTTTTGCTTGTACAAATTTAAAATTAATAGAAAACCAGAAACTCCAAACGATATTTGCTATTATGAACCCTAGGTCAAACTTGAAGGTCAGGAGTAAACCGAACCAATGGAAGATATTACCCATCGATTCGAAAATTTCAAAATTACCTGCTTCAAAAATAAAGCGACCATTAGCTAAATCAGACTCAGTCCCAAGGAAAAAATCAGCTGACGAAACATTCTGTCCAAAAACGAAGACTACCATAGAGCCTGATGAGAACGCGATCTCAACAAGAACTCGATCGAGAGCTAGGACAACAGCAGGAAGTAGGCAAGCTGTTTCTGAAGACTCATCCGACGATGAATCTTCCGAACCGCCGGCCTACCGGAGGCAAAGAAGTGTATTACCGAATCTAGGTCTTGAACAACCTACTACATCCCAGGGAACACAACAACCTGAACAAACAGACATTCAGACTGACGACGACGACGTTGAATCTGATTCTGAGCCTGAAAATATAACGGTAAAATTAAAATCACCGCGTGATAGAGATAGCGATTCGGATGATGATGTATTTTTGCAAACAGAAGCGAGTCGTAAAGCTAAATTATCTATAGATCCTAAAGAACTAAGGAAATCATTTGACCTCTTTAATAAATCTTTGCGCGAAAGAAGTAATCTGAATCCGAAGGAGTTGCAAAATTCATTTGAACTCTTTGACAAGACCTTGCACGAGAGGAGTCTTCTAGACAACTCCCGTAACTCGGATGCAGATGAAATAGAATTACCAGGCCATATATCAGAGGGTGAAGAATTAGACAAAACCATACGTGAGGTACTCGACGAAAAAGACGAGACGGATGACGACGAACTGAATAACAAAATTGAGAGATTTTTAGAAAAAGTTAAGAGAAATCAAGGACATAATAGCGAGGCTGGACAGACTAATACCAATCAAAATAATTTGAATGAGACAGTAGTTAGTCGACCTTTGCAGAAATCGGCATTACCAACACCTATAGTCGCACCCAGACCAATAGCACTCTCAACCCCGTATCCTTTGAATATGATACCTGAGATGAATGAGAGAGGGGACATTTCAGTGAAAAGCAAGGTCAGCAAAACGCCAAGGCGTTTACAGCCGCAACTAGAATTCCGAGATTTACCAACGCGAATTGAAATTACGGAAAGTATACCACCAGATTTAGAAACCGTATCGCCATTAAAATTTCCAAAAACAAGTTACCATTCAGGGAATAGAATTTCATTTAGTCGTGAAAATTTGACATACAGAAAAGACAATTATGTACACTTCATATCAATAGATTCAGAATTTTCTACACCAGTCAGCAGATTGTTAAACGATTTGGAATTAATAAATGCAGACGATCATCGTGATGCAAAACCAAAATTAGGCCAAGTCATTATAACAAAAACGGGAAAATATAGCATATTTGGCCTCGTAGTTAAAAGAAAACATTTTGACAAAATTGAATTAGATAACGTCAAGGTAGCTTTGGGAAATTTGAAAACGACTTTATTAGATTTGAAAATAAAAACATTTAGAATTTAAAAATTAGGGGATATGACTGACGAACTATCAATAGACATCGCGAATTTATTAATAGATATTTTTGAGAACGAAGACATAGACATTACCATCTGTTCAGGTATAACCGAGATACCACCATCGGAAATAAGACCAGGCATAATTTCGGAAATGCATAGTGGACTAATGGGAGGACACAAAGGCGTGACCAAAACATATCGAAGAATCCGCGAAAGATTTTATTGGCCACGAATGAGAGAGGATATCAGTAATTTCATTCGAAGATGCGAAAGCTGTCAAGAACAAAAGCTAGTTCGCGTAAAGACTAGGGAGCCAATGCTAATAACGGACACTCCATCTGAGCCGTTTCAGAAAATTTCACTAGATACAGTAGGTCCACTTCCGCAGACCCCTAGTGGCAACAAGCATATCTTAACCATGCAGGATAATTTGACAAAATTTTGTATCGCCGTGCCT
Source organism: Neodiprion virginianus (assembly GCF_021901495.1). Lineage (NCBI taxonomy): Eukaryota > Metazoa > Arthropoda > Insecta > Hymenoptera > Diprionidae > Neodiprion > Neodiprion virginianus. Next base: position 10,639,394 of record NC_060880.1, on the reverse strand, counting down.
ATTCCCGATATAAGAGCTGAGACAGTGGCTCATGCAATGGTAAAACATCTGATTTTGCAATTTGGATCGCCTAAAACTATTCTAACAGATCGAGGAACAAGTTCCGTAAATAAGCTATTACAAGAATTAGCTAAACTTTTCAAAATTAAACATATTACTACTTCCAGTTATCGACCACAATCAAACGGCGCATTAGAACGTAGCCATTTTGTTTTAACAGAGTACATTAAAGATTATATTAATGAGTTTGACGATTGGGATGAACTAGTTCAATTTGCCATGTTTTCATATAATACGGCAGTTCATGAAGCCACAAACTTCACACCGTATGAGTTAGTTTTCGGAAGAATAGCGCGCTGTCCAACTTCGTTTGATACTGATGAAAACCGTTTAACGTACAACTCGTATCTTGAAGACCTAATGATCAGATTAAACGAAATGCAGGCCTTGGCTGCGACCAACTTAGTGCGGGCGAAGGAAAGGTCGAAAATGTATTACGATCGGACAGTACATCCGTTCAAAGGCAAAGCGGGAGACATGGTACGCGTACAGATAGAAGCTAAAAAAGGAAAATTTAGCAAGCGATACCAGGGTCCATATAAAATTGTTAAAGTCTTGGAAAACAATAACGTAGTACTAGAAGGTAACAACGGTGAAAGATTCATTAAGCATGTAGACAAACTCGAATTGGCTTACTGATGGAACGCATTGTAGACTGATTAATGCGATTACAAATATGAGATTGGGAGTAATGAACATTCATTTTCGAGGGAAACGGACTTGGAGGACTACATGATCACATCATTTACCAACAATCCTGGGATATTTCTAAGTAATTTTAAGCTTAACGCCAACGGATGGGGCGTGACCAACCGCAACGAGGGATATTCAACTGTAACTAGCTCTAAGTTTGAAGCCTAACACCTAAGAGGGAAGTTCAGCGATGAACTTGATCTGCCCTTAGAGTTTGTTCAGAAGCTTCTGAATGGATCAACTCAGTGTGATGTTAACCTTGAAACCTTTCCTTTCTTTCAAATTCCTTTCATTCCAAATTAATGTTAAAAATGCTACAGTATATTAGAAAAAATGACCATTGGAACTTCGGCAATTATTTAAAGCAAATGGCAATTTGGTGAAAACTTTTACAAAACCTAACAGGAGAAAAGGCGAGTTCGAGTGGCTGAATGCAGTCGACGGGCTGTTTGGGTCCAGAATGCACTATTCCAAAGGAACCCAGATGCCAAAACAAGGCAGCACTTAAAAGTACTGCCAGGATTCCTGTTCGTCAACCTATTAACGAGTATCCACTACGAGGGTACACATACGACTACGACTCTCAGTGGGTCACATGATACTGGGCCCACCACAAAGATCTGAATGCACGGAATCCGGCCTCTACCAAGGCGTAAGGCTCTCCAGCTAGCCGAGCATTCAGATCTCGTTCACCAATCAGAGGACACGGTACACCTGATGTCGAGCAGCACCAAAGCCAAATGTCAACCAACGCAGAACATACTAGCCATTCCACCAAAGTTTCACATAAGTCATTTTCGCTATGAAGAACTCGGCTGACCAGTCTCACTGATCATAGAGAGTAATTCTCCCGCCGACCTTACATCCTAAATTGCGGTAGCAACGATTGTCACAGTACTCTAAGATATTCCACCTCTAATAATGATATTACTCCCTTACGTTAACCTGAGTTAGAGTTGTCCTTAATGTGAAGGCCGGCTGATCAGTTACTGATCACAGAGAGTTATTCTCCCGCCGACCTTACATCCTAGATTGCGGTAGCAACGATGGTCACAGTACTCTAAGATATTCCACCTCTAATAATGATATTACTCCCTTACGTTAACCTAAGATATAGTTGTCGGTAATGTAAAGGCCGGCTGACCAGTTTACTGATCACAGAGAGCTACTCTCCCGCCGACCTGAAGTTTGTTTTTATATCTATATAATGCGTTAATTCATCATTATCATTGTCACACACACACATACATTATCGTTTCATTTACTCTCAATTTTCATATACCTACTAGCTTTTGATTATTCATCAACGGGGACGTTGATGGTTTCTAAGAGGGGAGGGATGTTACGCCCCGACGTACCGCCTTGGCGTACCTTTTTCAAAATTTCATTTCATTTCATTGCTTCAATTTCTTCAATGCACAGATATCATTTCATCAAAATCTCATATTCTAATAAAGGCGAGTTCCACCCCTCCTGGCAAAAGTCACGTAGAGACCAACGATGATCCCTAGTATAAGGTTCAACTTTATTCTATTTATCTGGTACCAAGAACTGAGATAGGAGACTGCTGAATTAGCATCAGTAGCGCTCAGCCTGGAAATATCTCTCTTTTTAAATTAAAACTATAATCAATAACTAGAATAAACCACTACCTTTAGAACCACCAAATTAAAATAGATTACTTATTGGAATGTATGAATGAATGTGTGAACATTGCATGCAAATATCTTTTGTCCATATTTTCAATGTGTCACCGACGGGATTGAGAATCGTCGGAACACCGTCGAAGAGCGAGAAGTAACGCTGACCATGTGGATTTGGGCACCAGGAGATCGCCCTCGCACCTCATTGGCTAATTACCGTTGTAACCAATTACAACCGCAGCTCCTTGGACCCTCGGGCCCAAGAAGCCGCGTCTTTCGTCTGTCAAGTCGCGAAGTGCGTGGACGTAAACCTGGGCTAGCCCTCTCGAGCAATAGTAGCGTTCGGAAAATCTTAATTGTGACCGGCCTAAAGTCTCGCGCTAATTCGTTAAATTCGAGCATTCAGTTAATCTGTTAAGGACTCACTATCTTCTACATTTCCATCTTTTCTGTTCTTTACTAAATCTCATCATTTCGCGAATAGACATTTTTATGCAGTTCCATTTTCCATAATTAAACTGAGTTCGGCCCTGATTCAAACCGAATCAGGTAAATCTTAAGTAATAATAATAATAATTACACTATCGTTTTAATAAATAAATCGTTCCAATTAATTTCATCATACATTAAAATCAGAAAATTGACACTTTCAATTATAACTCTCGGTAACAAGATATTCTAAATTCACAAAGACTAAGTGACCGGCGTTCAACATCATTCGATTCATCAACTCTTCCAAATTTGAGGTGAGGCCCCTGGTCCAGCATTCTACCGACGCAGACCGACACGATCCGACGGCTCTCAATCTCGTCGACCGATTCAACCAAAGCTAAGTCAATTCGAGTGTTAATCTTCGAAATTAGACGAATTCTTGTCTCACCTTGATAATCATAAACTGCTTCAGTAAATTCACAAAAACCAAGTCTAGAATTGGTGGGTAGCTTCACTACCCCCAATTAAATTGTACTTATTGTTTCCAAGAATTAAAGAATAAGACTAAACGATTATATATATATAATCGATTCGAGATAATCTAAAAAGAGAGATACAATACAATAGTTACGACCAGCTAGTTATAACCATCGTTCAGAGTAGATGTTCTTGGTATCAAATAATAATATCCTCTAGAATAGTATAACACACGATTTTTGTAAACTTGAATACTTCATAAATTGTTATTTTCGGCATATATATATATATATTCATCACCATTGATTGTTACCAAACATTTCAATTACCAAATCGAAATCGAATATATTTCATCTTTTACCAGTCAAATTAAATTAATCATTTATTTTGAACGACCTTCTTCCCATTTTTATTATTGTAATTGCCTCAACAATTTAAACAAACCTCACAGACCTGTACAGGTCTATAGCAGCACGATCCTACAAAATACCGGCTTATCGAAAGGTAAGTCTTTCTCTTAGTTTTAATTATTATTCATTGTCGTTACGTGGGAGCTAGATTATTCAATTAATCGTTAACTACCACCGCTCAGTACACCCTCACCCCCACGTAACACGTGCGAAAGATAGACCTAAAGCCCGGTGTCGAGCTCCGCTCAGCATCCGGGCTTTTCTCGTTCGGCGTCTTTCGAACCTAATTGTGAGCACCCCGTGCCGAGTCCGCTCGGAGCCGGGTAGTTCACGTTAGGGACTTTCTGCCACGTTGGTCGGGAGGAGCCCACCCCATGGTGGAGAGCAAGCGTGAGTGACAGGCTGGGCCAAACCAGTACACTCAACGCCGACACGCCTGTACGGCATGAGGTGCAGGTCCCTCCCTGCACGTAGTGTACGGCACGCACTTTTACGCCAGCCAATGCGCAACACCCAGGCGCATTTCCTTCTGGAGTAACCAAGGGGCTTTACCACTAACAGAGTGGGTATCGTTCGAGTTAAGGAACGGCGGTTGGAGAGACAACCCGTGCGCCCGGTGAGGAACTACCGTAAGTGTGCCGTCGCAGATGCTGCCATAATAGCTCCTTATGCTCGGGGGACTCGGGCATGCAGTACATATCCGAAGCACCATAGATCGTCCACCCAACGATGCCTCGGAGGCAGCCGGTACACCTAACGCTACTCGGGATGTACCGGTTGCGGCAGAGTTAATTGCCGAAGGTGCGAGTGTAGTAGCGGGGAGTGATGCTGCCCCAAGTGATCGACCTGGTCCATCCACCCAACCACGTCGTCCCTCTGTTGCCGGCCGGAGCACGGAGGCTGACGACGTTAATGCTTTCCGTGCCACAGAACGCTTCGTTCTGGTCGTGGCGTTAAACAGGGTACAACGCTGTCCAAAGTGCTTGCGGCGAGGTCAGAATATTATCTGTACTGTACACCGTCCGGCGAGGAGTCGACCACCAAATAGAACATGGCGACGAAAGTTCGCTTACGCCAGGTGCCTAGATCTATATAATAATGATATGAGCCAACGCGAAAGCTGTACGAGCAACTTTGGGGCGAAACAGGACCAGACACGACTCTACCCCCTGGGGTAGAAGAGCCCGTGCCTATTGAACAAATACTTGTCCCAGTGACCGCCTTGGAAGTGAAGAGGAATGTAGCCAGGATCAGCAGCGGGTCGGCTGCCGGACCGGACGGAGTGACACGTGCGGACCTCCAAAGCAAGCAAACGTACGTTGCCCTCTTCGGACTGTTTAATGTTCTACTCCACGCCCGACACTGCCCTAAGGCGTGAAGAACAAATGGAACAACGCTCATCCCCAAAGCCGGCAAGGACACCTCAGACGTCAGGAACTGGCGGCCCATAACTGTCAGCTTCAGGATCAGTAGGTTATTCTCTGCCCTACTAAATCGAAAGCTGAGAGGTGTCCTCACTTCGAATTGTCGGCAGAAGGAAATCACGGAGGAGAATGGCTGCTATGCGAACATACAACTTTTGCAAGCAGTTATTTCGAACGCCAAAGGGAGGGGCGGTGTACTATCCGTTTTGGATATATCGAAAGCCTTTGACACCGTCCCTCACTCCTCCATTGCGCAAGGCCTGGAGAGAAAGGGTATCCCACCATCGGTTGCCTCTTATGTTGCCAACATGTACAGGGGCTGCGGCACGACCATCAAGTCGCAGGGTGGTGAGATATAAATCGAACTGCAACGAGGGGTGAAGCAGGGCGACCCGCTTTCCCCCCTCATATTTAACCTCGTCATCGAACCCCTGTTAGAACGCCTGCAAACCGAGACACAGGGCATGGCCGTGGACGACCAGAATTTATCAGTGATGGCATTCGCGAACGATTTGGTCCTGTTGTCAAGGAATGCTAAAATGGCACAAAGGCAGCTTGTTACGGTAAGTGAGTACCTGGCTGAACTCGGCATGAAGCTCTCTGTCGAGAAGTGCGCGAGCTTCGAGTACGTCCCAGCTGGCAAGACCTGGTATCTGAGGGATTCGAGCGTAAAGATCGGCGACCAAGCGATCCCGTGCGCTCCGCCCAAAGATGCCCTACGTTACCTTGGGGCAAGGGTCTCGCCCCGGTTCAGCGTTCTCGGCGTATTCGACATCAGACCTCTGGAGGAAGCACTCGGGAGAATTTAAGCGCTTCCTCTTAAGCCCACGCAGAAGGTGAACCTACTGAACACCCACATCTTACCAAGGTTCACCTACGATCTGATCTGCAGCCCTCCATCGGGGGCCGCTCTCGAACGAATCGACTGGCTCGTTCGATCAAGTGTTCGGGAGATCCTTCACCTGACGCCTTCGACTAGTGTCAAATTCTTTTACACACCGAAACGCGAAGGGGGGTTGGGTCTCACCGAACTCAAACCAATGACGCTTATCGCAGCCTTGCGCAATGCCATCAAAGCGCGAGCGTCAAGAGACCCGGTCGTGAGCGGAGCTCTCGAATCGAAGAGAGCCCAACGGCGGCTTGAAGCACACGCCGAAACACTGAGACTCTCTTGGCCTCTGTCTCTGCAAGAGCTAGACGGGTACAAAGCCCAGCTCAAGAAGAGCTATCGAACTGACTGGGTCAAAAAGGTCTGGCAAGGCCAGGGAGTTGATGACGTGGCATCTCAGCCCATTGCAAATGAGTGGCTGAGACGAGGCGATCTCATGAAATCGTCCAGGGTGGTTAATGGTATCAAGTTGCGGACGAACACTGTCCCAACGAGAGCCTTCATGAAGCTAATGGACGACAGAGTGAACGCCCCGTGCAGGCTGTGCCAGGGGCCTGACGAAACTCTGGGGCACATTTTCGGCCGGTGTAGTCACACCAAGGCCATGAGAATCAAACGACACGATGAGATCAAGCACCTTCTGAGGGCTCGTCTCGCTAAACAGCACGATGTGCTGGACGAGCCCCAAGTAGCGGTCAAAGGCGAGAGGTTTAAACCCGACCTCGTCGTAAATTCGAATGAGGAAGGGGCTCTCGTGCTGGATGTCACTGTCCGGTACGACAGCGGAACCTCTTTCGCCCAGGCCGCCACAGAGAAGGTGCTGAAGTACACCCGAATACTGGGTGTACTCAAAGAACAATTGAACGCCCACCAAGCGAGAGTGATCCCCATCGTGGTCAGCTGTAGAGGTGCGTTACCGGTCGACACAGTCTGTTCCCTGAAAAGGCTCGGCTTTAGTAAGGCAGACTTGTTGACGATCTCGATGACAGCTCTTCGGAGCTCCATCGGGATCATAGGTGCCTTCATGGACACCTGAGAATTGTCGGTCGATGCAAGTGCCAGCCCTTGTGTGGCCCCCGGGCCCCTCGGAATATGGAGCACTTGCTCATTGGCTACCTCTCCAGCTGTTCGGCGCGGGCGAGACCCCCGGCTGTCGGCTCTGCGCGCCTCTACTCGAACGATGACTTATTTTATACACACATTTATCTATTCATTCGTTTATTTATTTATTAATTTGATATGTGTTCGAACGCACAACGGATCCAAGCTGCCTGCAAATAATCTGAGCAAGGACCCTCAGCCTGATCTGTCACTCGGGACGTACCGGAGACAGGACAGAGGCCTGCCGCAACGAGGGAAACGTGGAAGCGAATCCCACCACCGGCATCGGCCGTACATTCAACGAAACAGATCAGTGCGAGTCGTTTGTCCAGTTGTAAACCTCTTAGGGTTCTGCTGTGCTACAGCGGCGGAGCCAGTGCCTAACTGTGAACGCACTGGGGCAGACACCTCCACGTGGTTTTCCCCGGAAACATCACCGCAGAGGCGATGGCTAAGTTCCGCTTTTCCGATTGGAACACCCGGGACTCCGTTCGGCTAATTTTCTCTGAGTCCGGCAGGAAACTTGGCAAACGGTTAGCACTTCTCTTTTCAGAGTCGCAACCTATTACATTTCATCCCTCTGACCCTGACCACCTATTTATTCATTTATTCATTTATTTCATCTTCAAATTGAGTTCTGGGCAGACGTTAATTTACCATTTCAAAATATTTGATCTGACTTGGCTTTAACTTTTATCCTTTTGACTCCTATTTATTTATTTTTAGAGTGCTCGAACATGCCTTTATTGGGTAAGGCGAGCAAACGCAGTGGAACGAAATATTATTTCAACAATTGACTCGATACATATTTTATTTTATTTGACTTACTGTAACCAACTGACGAGGTGGGCTCTACCGCAAGGTAGACAACCCACCAAATACATCTTTCCTATCCTTCTAACGAAGGTTATTCCGTTATCCTTTTTTTTTTCAAATTTTATTTTCTAAACACTTTGTTGTGTTCACCCGGGGAACTTCTCTCCCCGGGAAAGTCCGCCAGTTGCTCAGGCAACTGTGCGCAGGAAATAGCCAAATGCCTTGTTATCTAATTAGTGACGCGCATGAATGGATTAACGAGATTCCCACTGTATCTATCTACTTCCCCTACGGGGTCGCCGATTTGTCGGTGATCAGGGCCTGGCGTCCCTGGGGCCCGAGCTGGGGGCGGATGAGCGCCGTCCGTCCCCTAATTTCGCAGACTCCGCCGCCGCTTTAACGACCCTCGCAAGGCATGGCGTGGGAACGTTGCGGCCCTCGGAGAACGGAGGCCTTGGCCTAACCGCCCGGGCCGCGAGGAAATAACCTTTATCAAAAATCCTCAATCTCAAGTTCTGGTTTGCGGCAATGGGATGTATGGCTGACGAGTAAAATCAGTCTCAAGCGACCAAACTTCGGGGCACCTGGGAGAACCCCGTCGCATTCATCCCCCACCCTGCTGAGGCGGCGCTGGCAGGATGGACATTTATTTCCGACCGTACTCGTGGGATCCACAATGGAGCATGAAAATAAAATAAACGAGAAAATAAAAACCAAGAACCAAAACCAAAAAGTAAAAAAAATACAGGATGAAGCAGCACAAATGGAGACGGAGACTGCGGATGAGGCCCGCAACACACCCCCGCCACCTAGCCCGACAAAGAGCCGCACAGCCCGACAGAAGCGCAAGCAGCCACTGCCACCCGTCCCAAAACTGTGCACGGACACTTCGTCAGAATGTCAGGAGGCCTCGCGATCGAAAAATAAAAAGACACGACGCGTCTCACCCGAGGAATGCATGTCAACCGACGATAAAAACCCGCAAAACGACCGCGACACGTCCCTCCCTTCTACCGACGATGTCCTCTACGAAGTACGAGAGAGCATGGAGAACTTCCTGACAGACGTGACCAACAAGATCCCTATTAAAGGTATGCGATTCATCCTCAGCAAATGGCGCACCCTGGAGCGGCATCTTCGTCAACAAAAAGAGACAATGAACCAACTGAAAGCGGAGAATGAAAAGCTGAAGGAGGCCCTGACTAGAACGGACCTGGAGGTTTCGCCCCGACCCATGTCGTATGCGACCGCAGTAGCTGGAGATCGAGATGACCACCCCCCGAAGTCAGGACCAGCGCGAGCTCCCTATATGCCTGCCAGACGGAAGGAGAACTACGAGACGGTTATCATACGCCCTGATACGGAGGAAGACAAAAGGACCAGTGACGAAATCCACAACACTCTGAAAAACGTACTCGAAGGCAAGAAAAACAATCTATGCGTCCGGAACATGAGAAAGCTCCGCAACAACGGAGTCTTGATTGAGGTCAGAAGCAAAGCAGACCTCGACACAATAAAGGGCTGTGATCTTAGTGGGGCGGGACTCAAACCGGTCGATCCAAGACGAATAGACCCGAGTATCCTCATCTTCGACGTCGACAAGTCGGCGACACCGGAAGAGCTAAGAGAAGAGTTCTTCGCAAAGAACTGTGATGCCTTCTCTGAAGAAGAGGTGAGCGATCTCCGCAAGTCCGTAGCGCTCAGATCCAGCTTCCCAGTAAACGCTAACCCGCTAAGCGTCAACTGAATTGTCCAGCTCCCAGCGAGACTATTTGCATACGTGATGAACAGTGGTCGCCTCTACATGGGGTGGAAATCCCATAGGGTAAACGAGTTCATCAGCGTCACGCGTTGCTTCAAATGTCTAGGGTACGGACATGTCGCTAAGCACTGTTCGCACGAGAAACAGGTCTCCGAATCGTGTGGCTCAACGGAACATGTAAGAAAGAACTGCGAAAAGAGAAACGAGCCGAACTGTGTCAACTGCACCCGTGCACGGCGGAGAGATAGCAACCACTCGTCAAGAGACACGAACTGTCCAGAGTACATCAGAGCCGTCGAGATCTACAAGCCCAAGATACAATGCAGCTAAAAATAGGGCAGATAAACGCGCTACGTTCCAGGGCAGCAGCTGCTGAACTGAAGCAAATATACAATGACACGGGATTCGATATTATGTGCCTACAGGAGCCTTACTGCGTGGCGGGCAAAGCCGTCGGATACAATTCTCCGGATGCTCGAGTCTTCTACCCGAACACAGAAAACGCATGGGTCGCGACGGTGGTCCTGAACCGAGAAATGGATGTTTTCCAATGTCCCGGCACAATGGAAAACTGGCGTGGCCTCGATGCTAATACAACTGCCCTACGGATTATGTATGCCATTGCCGCTGCCTCTCAGCAATCGATCCCTTATAAAAAGACATCGAAGAAAAGCGTGCCATGGTGGTGTCCCGAGCTAACGCGACTAAGAGCATGAGCCGCGAGTGCTAGGAAACAGCTCTCAACCGCCCGCCGTCTGCGGACGACCAATGTTTAAAACTGTGAAAAATGGTATCGCCGAGTTTCGGGAACATACAGAAAAGAACTAAAAATGCGAAAACGACAGTCGTGGAGAAATTTTATCGAGGAGGCTGCAAATAAAAACCCATGGGACATTTTGCATAAGATCGCTAAGAAGAAATACGGAGTCACAGGGTGCATTGGGGCCGTGAGGCCAACTCCTGACACTGTGACCGAGTCCTGGGAAGAATCTGCAGGAGTCCTACTCGAGAAGTTCGCTCCCAGTGACCCTCCAGACAATCAAAACGATGGACATGCAGAGGCTAGGGACATAGTGGCGAACTACGTCAACTGCAACGTGGAGCCGGACATAGTAACAGCGGAAATCGAGTCAGCGGTGAAAGCAATGAAACTCGGCAGGGCAGCGGGAGCGGACGAGATCCCACCGGAGGTCATCAAGATGACCTGGTAATATAGCCAGCCAATCCTGCTCGAACTGTTCAATAAATGCCTTAGAGACGGAGTATTCCCAACGATCTGGAAATGTGCAAAGCTGGTTGTGATCCCAAAGCCTGGACACACTGATTTAGAACAAACATCCGCCTTCCGACCAATCTCACTCCTTCCATCCGTAAGTAAAGTATTCGGAAGGATAATTGTCACCCGCGTCCAAAGACAATATGAGGAATGCTCGCTAGCCAGCGATAAACAGTACGGATTCCGGCCAGGGCGGGGCACTGAAGACGCAGTTATGAAGTTCAAGGAAATAGTTTCAACGGCTCGCGGCGAATATATCGTTGCCCTTTTTGTCGACATTCAGGGTGCCTTCGACTGCACCTGGTGGCCGTTTTTGATGTCACGTCTGTGCAAGGCACAGTGCAGCTCTACCTTAGTGACAATTGTGAAGGACTACTTCACAAATCGCAAGCTAACCGTGTCAAACCTCTCCGAAAAACAGGAGCGCACGCTAGAAAGAGGCTGCCCACAGGGCTCCGTGATGAGACTTGCTTTCTGGAACTGGGGAATGGACTCCTTCCTGCAAGATTTTGAGGCGCAAATAAATCCAAACGACGCCGAGGTGGTTGCGTATGCCGACGACTTCGACATTGCAATAAAGGGCTCTTCGCGACGCGAGCTGGAAAGGCGTGCTGCTACGGTCACCGATATAATGGAAACATGGTGCAAATCAACGAAACTTGGGATCTCCATCTCCAAGACGAGAGCCGTGCTCATAAAAGGCAGTTTTGATGCAGAAAAAATGCCAAGAATACTCATTCAAGGCGGACGTGTTGGATATGAAAGTAGATACAAATACCTGGGCGTATGGATTGAGAGATCTCTCACCTTCAGCCACCACACTAAAAATCTCCGCAAAAAACTCACGAGCTTCACAATGGCCATAGCAAAAGTCGCCCATTACAACTGGGGCATTGAACGACAGACCATAGAGATCCTGTATCGAAGCGTTTGCCTACAAATCGCGACCTATTGCAGCATCGCGTGATTCAAGAAGGCCACAAACCCCTTCCCCACTCGTAGCCTGCTGGCGACGCAGAGAGCTCTCCTTTTAATCATAACGAAAGCGTACAGAACGACCTCCACGGTCGCCCTCCAAGCTATAACAGGAACTATCCCCCTCGATCTCGAGGTTGTGCTTGCTGAAATACGAGGAGCATACGAAAGAATAAGAGTGTTACTTGGGGGGATTTCCGCTTCGTATCGACCGAAAACCCCAATGCGGAGAACACCATAGCGGAAATAAACAGAGCGAGAGCTCTCAACGTGCGCAAGTGGCAGGATACATGAGATGCCTCTAAACATAGGAGACTGACGGACGAGTTTATCCCCTCCGTGGATTTTGCTGCAAAAAACGGGCGGTTCAAGCCAAGTCGCGCCAGCATCTACCTATTGACAGGCTACGGCCCAATGAATGACAGCCTCAGTCAGAGAACCGGCGGCGAAGCTTGCCTCCCAGGGTGCCCGAGATGCATCAACATAGCCGAGACCGCCTTACACATGATCTTCGACTGTCCTCTATACGACCAGGCGCGGAGAGACCTTAAGAACACGGACCAAGAAAGCCTAGACGAGATAGTCAACACCGAAGAAGGACTACATGCGTTCAACGTCTTCGCGGAAAAAGTATTCGAAATCCGGAGACAATTCACAACCAGATGAAAGTAGATAATGGGTCCGCCTCCTCGCGGCGGGGACGGAAACACACTGGAAATCTCCAATGAGGCTAAGTGACCCTAAACAAGAAAAGGAAAAGCAATCTAGACAAAAGCAGAGACAAAAAAAAGGTAATGACACAACGAAACAACATAACAACAATATAGATGACAAGAATACGAGGAAACGTAACTTCAGCGAGAAACAAGTGGTAATAAGCACACGCTTGGAACTACAAAGGTAAGAGGATGAAATCTAAAAAAAAAAAAAATGTCCCTATCTAGTATCTAGCGAAACCATTGCCAAGGAAACGGGCTTGGAAAAATTAGCGGGAAAAGGAGACCCTGTTGAACTTGACTCTAGTCTAACACTGTAAGGAGACATGAGAGGTGTAGCATAAGTGGGAGGTGGCAACATCGCCGGTGAAATACCACTACTTTCATGGTTTCTCTACTTACTCGGTTAGGCAGAGCGCGTGCGTCGAGGACTTTCGTCCCGGCTGTCACGTTGTTCTAGAGCCAAGCGTGTAAGAGTGGCGTGAGGCTTCGGCCGATCGTCGATCATATTCCCGCGTCATCCGATTCAAGGACAGTGCCAGGCGGAGAGTTTGACTGGGGCGGTACATCTGTCGAAGAATAAAGCAGGTGTCCTAAGACCAGCTCAGCGAGGACAGAAACCTCGCGTAGAGCAAAAGGGCAAAAGCTGGCTTGATCTCGATGTTCAGTACGCATAGAGACTGCGAAAGCACGGCCTTTCGATCCTTTTGGCTTAAAGAGTTCTCCCATGTCGGACGAGTCGCGGGCGGACCGGCGCGGCCGTCCACCGCTCGCCGAGCGAGTCCGATGGCAATGCAAGTGCGGGGACTTGGAAAAGAGAATTTTTTCCCGTACCCGTTGCCACTCGAGATACATCCGAGGCAGCTCGGATCGCCGGTCAGTGAACGCGAGGCCGACAAGCGCGACCGGAGGGACCGGTGGACCCCCTCGGTACGTCGCGGGATTCGGCGACGGTATTATAGGCCGTAATTATTCTTTCAATGATACGTCGACCGTCGGCCGTCGTCCTCGATCCCCAAGGGACTTGGGAATTTTTTTCGTCCAAGGCGACGAAAAGGCAATGCGCCGCGTCCCGTGATAGTCAGTGCTGGACCCGTGAACCGACTATGGCACGGCGGGACTTGTGAAAATTTTCGTCCGGGTCGACCGAAAGGCAATGCGCCGCGTCCCGGGGCCGATGGGACAACGGCGGACGGACGAACCTCCGATGCGGCCCGCCGGGACTTGTGAAAATTTCCGTCCGAGTCGACCAAGAGACGATGCACGGCGTCCCGGAGTCGATACGGTCCGACGTGTCTCGTTAAAGCTGCGGTCCGAGTCCAGCAAAAGGCGACGCGCGGCGTCCCGGAGTCGATCCGGGCCGGGAGCATGTCGAAACATCGTCAAATGAGCATCGGTTAATTTTGACAAAGTTCCCGGAATTCAAAATTTTTTCGATAGCCCGCGGAAGTTTCGCCCCGTAAGCCGACCGTGCTACCACCGTATCGGCGCCGACGTCCTAGCAGCCAGGCTCCTACTAGTAAGAGGAGCAAGTCGGTCGGGCCGGTCTCCCGTCGTCCGCCTGCTACGCCGTACCGGTACGTGCTCGAGCACGATACGTACGTCGGCGAAGACCAGGAGCGGGCCTTCGCGGAGCGTTCCGTGCCTCATACCGAAGAAACTACGCGACTTGCGTTGTTTCATTATCGTCACAGCATTACCACGGGTCGGTGTCTCAGACCGAATGGCCATTGACGCGGTAGCAAGAAGTTCGGCTCTCCGTGAAACACGGAAGGCGGAACGCTCCAACGCACGCGCCAACTCGCGTCTTTTCGAGCGTACACTCAAAGACCAGAGATGTATAACAACGTATCCCAGACGCTTTCAATCTAGCCGACGGGTACGGAAGATCGTTCGAACGCTTATAAGCCGAGTGTCGAGGTGGCGGCACACGGAACTGGGGCTGCCTACGGGCAGTCCCGAAACACACAGTAGACGCGCGGCCGACCGGGTTAGGAGACCCGGTCGGTAATGGGTTGCGCATATCCGAGCCGAGAACTTGTATCGGAGCTCCCAGGTAGATCCTGCCAGTGGTCATATGCTTGCCTCAAAGAATAAGCCATGCATGTCCCACTGCAAGCCAAATTGAGGTGAAATCGTGGATGACTAATTGAATCAGTTACGGTTTCTCAGATCGTACACACATTTACCTGGATAACTGAGGTAATTCTAGAGCTAATACATGTAAACAGAGTTCCGACCGGAGATGGAAGAAATGCTTCTATTGGATAAAAACCAATCGGCGGCGGGTACGTCCCGTCCGCCGTTTGCCTTGGTGATTCTGAATGACTTTAGGTCGATCACACGGTCTCGTGTCAGCGACGCTTTTTTCAAATGTCTGCCATATCAACTGTCCATGGTAGGCTCTGCGCCTACCATAGTTGTAACGGGTAACGGGGAATCAGGGTTCAATTCCAGAGAGGGAGCCTGAAAAACGGCTACCACATCCAAGGAAGGCAGCGGGCGCGCAAATTACCCACTCCCGGCACGGGGAGGTGGTGACGAAAAATAACGATACGGGACTTATCCGAGGCCCCGTAATCGGAATAAGTACACTTCAAATCCTTCAACGGGGATCCATTGAAGGGCAAGTCTGGTGCCAGCAGACGCGCCAATTCCAGCTCTCAGAGCGTATATAGAAGTTGTTGCGGTTGAAAAGCTCGTAGTTGAATCTGTGTCCCACGCTGTCGGTTCACCGCTCGCGGTGTCTAACTGGCATTATCGCGGGACGTCCTACCGGTGGGCTCAGCTCTCTGGGTCGGCCCACCTGATAACCTGTGACGGGTTTTGAGTCCGCACGAATAATATGGGGGGGAGAGAGACAATTAGAGACGGGGCGGATATAATTGGTAAAACTTAGTGTGTGTATTCTAGCACCAGGGGGTCGACTTAACCTAAGAGATACAAAAGGGGTTGTAGACTTGAGCGGTGGCTGATCACGCCTCAGCCCTTAGCGTTATTTAATACTAACTTACAGATACGCGCGCGGGGGGGGGGGAGAAGTGTGGGAGGTGACGGGGAATATGAGGTCGGAAGGGTTGATATGGCGAGGGGAGGGTGGTGTAGAGTGACGGGGAGTGTGTGGTAGACAGGGTTGGTATTGCGAGGGGAGGAGCAGATCGGCGGTAGAATGCAGGCTAACCTGGTGTCGTCGGCGTGTGGGTGGGTGTCTCGAGGTGTGGTGGAGTGTAGCTGGGTGTATCGGTGTGTGTGGGTGTGACTCTCTCTCTTTCTTTCTCTCGGTGTAGTTGAGTGTAGCTGGGTGTATCGGTGTGTGGCTGTGACTCTCTCTCTTTCTTTCTCGTTCGCTCTTAGGCTGGGCTGCTCAGGTGTTGCTGCGGTTACTTCCGTGCTCGTACTGCCTCTGGCGCTCGGCTCTGCCGAGCGTCGGGGGGCTTCGGTGATGTTCGGGTCTTTCCCGACGGGACAGGGCTCACCCGTTCGGCTCTTCCCCGCGGGTTTGGGGTTTGTTATGACTTGCACTCTAGGTCCAACGTCACAACTCCCCCCTCCCCACGCGGGGCGAGGCCTATAAGGTGAGCCGGTTTCGGTGACGGATTTTGTGGTCCTTTCGTCTATGTATTCTCCTTTTGTTATTTTTGTTGTTTCTGTGTTGTCTGCTCCGATCTGTCGGGGTTAAGGGATGGAGGTTGGGTTGTATTTGCGGGGTGTGTGTTTGGTGTGGGTTGTGGGTCGTCTTATATCTACTTATTCTACTTGGTCTCGTGTGTCTTAATCAAAATCATGTTTTTTCTCTTATATAAACTTATTCTATTCTTATATTATTTTGTACTTGAATTTTTGGTTTTGGTTCGGTGGCTCTCGTCGGTGTGGGTCTTGGTGAGTTTTTGCGTTGTTCTTTGTACCTCGTGGCTCGTGGTTTCTTTTCCCTTCTCTTCTCTCTTTTTGGGTTGTGTTCTGTTTCTTTGGCCTTCGTCTGTCGTTGTTCGTCCGTCGGTTTGGTGTTCTTAGTGTATTTGGTGTTTTCTGTTTTGTCCCCCTTTTTTTTTTTTTGTATCGTATTGCGTCGCGTTTTGTGTGTGCGTCGTTGTTCGTCCGTCCGTTTGGTGTTGTCAGTTTGTCTAGTGTTTTCTGTTTTGTTCCTTTTTTTGTTTGCGTATTGTTTTTCGTTTTTTGTATCGTCTTGAGTCCCGTGTGGTGTGTGTGGTTGGTTGGGGTGTTGGTGTATGTTCGACTGTGTCCGTGAGTGAGGTGGTGTCGGTGTTACTGTTTGTGTCGTTGTTCGTCGTTTGTGTCTGTAGCGTGCTTGTGTGTGTGGTTTCGATGTGTATGACTGTTTCTGTGGTGGAGGTGGCGGAATCTGTGTCGCTGTCGGTGTCTGGTGTGTTTGAGGGTTGCGTTTTGTGTGGTGTTGTTAGATGTGTGGTGTGTGGTTGGCGTGTTGAGGTTCCGGCTTCTGTTTGGTCAGTGTTTGTGTGTTCGTGTGCCCATCTGGTCATGTATCTTTCTCTCTGTGCTCGTAATTCGTCGTCCAGGGTGCTTACTGATTTTAAATTTGCAATTATCGCTATTATTTCGGGGGGTGGTCCTGTCTGTTTTTTGTATGTTTGTTTCGTCTGTGTCGGTTCTGTGTGTCTGTCCATGTTGGCGAATGTCTGTAAGATTCTGTCTTCTGTTGTTTGTGGTCTCGCGAATCTGGTGTGTGCCCATTGAGGGGGTGATGCAGGGGGTAGTGTGTGCCGTGGTGTTGGTGTGGGGCGTGTGGTTGTGTGGGGTGTTCGTTTCTTGGTGGGTGGGTGTGTAGTAGTGTGTGTGGCCGTGGTTCGTGTGGTTTGGGTAACTGTTGGTGGGTGTGTGACAATTTGTGGTGGGTGTGGTGTGTCTGTGTTAGCTTGTGTGCAGGTTTGTATGTGTTCTGTGTATTTTGTGCCCCGGACCAGCCCGATGCATTTCGGGCATTGCCTTGGTCCGGAGAGTGTAATTGTGTGTGCGGTCATCGGTGTGTGTGTTTGTGAGTGTCTCTGTGTGGCTGTGGGTCCAGTGGTTGTTATGTGTGTTGTTGTCGTAGTGGTCTGTGTTACCTGTATGTATGTGGTGGGTGTCGGTAGTAGGGTTCGTCGGGTCTCCGTTTGGTGTGTGCCGTCGCGTCCGTATCTGTGTGGGTGTGGGGCCTGTCCTGGTGTTTGCAATAGTGGTGTTCTTTCTGTCTGTGTTGTCGTTGTTGTCGGTCTCGTCAGTCGCAGTGTCATCAGGGCCGGTATTTTTTTTTTGCTGCTTATGCATGTTGTGTTTCTGTGGGGTGAATACACATGTTAGTTTATTTTCGGGGTGTGTTGTTTGATTATGTATATAATTTTAGGTCTTCTATATGACATTTTCCTATATTTTTACCGCTCTCTGTTGTTAATTCGTATATTGTGGGTGAGACTTTTCTAGTGATTATGTATGGGCCTATGAATTTTTTATTTAACTTAGCTGTCGTTCGTTCTGGTCCGGATGAGAGTGTGTGGTTCTTTTTTAGTACTCTGTCTCCTTCCTTGAATTGAATGTCTCGTCTTCGTAGGTTGTAGTAGTGTGCTTGTTTTTCGTTTGCTTCTATCAAGTGCCTCTGTACTTCGTCTCTAAGTATTTGTAGTCGTCTCAAGTGGTCTGTCCATCTGTCTGTGTCTTGTAATTCTACTTCGTCGTCGTTCTCTAACTGATTTCTTAGACATTGTGTGGGATTTAATTCCCTTCCTAGGTTTAAAAAGGCTGGTGTGTGTTTAGTTGATGTGTGTGTACATGTATTGATTGCAAATTGTAAGTCTTGTAAGTGTATGTCCCATTCTGTGTGGTCGTTGTTTACGTAGGCTTGGATCATTGTTTTAGCGGTTCTGTTGACTCGCTCTACGGGGTTGGCTTGTGCGTGGTATGGGGGGATTGTTGCGTGTCTTATGTTGAATTTTTGTGTCAGTTCGCGTACGAGTTTGTTTATGTATGGTGTGCCGTTATCTGTCAGTAGTATGCGTGGTGTACCCCATCGTGATATTACGTGTGAGTGGAATGTCTGTTCTACTGTTTTGGCGTTTGCTTTGCGTGTCGGTATGATTTCCACCCATTTGGTGTATAGGTCTTCGAACACTATGATGTATTGGTTTCCTTTTTTTGATCGTGGGAGTGGGTCCATGATGTCGGAGGCTACTACTGTCCATGGTTCTTCGATAATTCTCATGCCCATTAGTCCTGCCGGTCGCGCTTGTGTTGTTTTTGTTCTTTGGCATGTGTCACATTTTTTTATGTAGTTTACTGTGTCTCTGTACATCCCTGGCCAATAATATTTTTTTGCTACTCGTTGGTATGTTTTTTCGATCCCTAAGTGTCCTGCTTGTGTTTCGTCGTGGTTTTCGTGTAGTATGTGTGTTATTTTGTCTTTGGGTATGACTAGTTTCCATGGGTTTGTGTCTGGTAGGAGGTTTGAGTGTAGGGGGTTAGGGCGGTGGAAGTATAGTTGATTGTTTCTGATTCGCCACGACTCGTTTTTCTCTGGGCGTGTTTGTACTTGTGTTTTTTCGTATGTGTACCACTTGTCTGTCGTGTCTTCTATTGTGTCTATGTGTTCTTCGTCTTCGTGTCGTCTTGAAAGTGCGTCTGGTACGTCGTGCATTGTACCTTTTCTGTGTGTAATGTCAAAGTCGTATTCTAATAGTTCTAGTGCCCATCGTGCAAGTCGGCCTGTGGGGTTTTTCAATTCTCTAAGCCACTCCAGTGCGTGGTGATCTGTAATGACTTTAAAATGGTATCCTTCCACGTATGCTCTGAATTTTTTTATGGACCAGAGTACCGCCAAACATTCTCTCTCAGTTGTCGAGTATTTACGTTCTGCCTCGCTTAGCGCACGGCTAGCGTAGGCTATGACATGCTCTTCGTCATCGAGAGATTGTGTTAGTACGGCACCTATCCCTGTTCCGCTAGCGTCTGTTTGTAGTGTGAATGTTTGTGTGTAATCTGGGCATGCGAGTGTGGGTGGTGATGTGAGTGCGTGTTTGATTGTGTTCATTGCGTTTTCTTCTTCTTCCCCCCAGTGCCATTTCTGGTCTTTTTTCAGTAGTCGTGTTAGTGGTTCTGTAATGTGTGCGAAGTTAGGTATGAAGCGTCTGTACCATGATGCCATGCCAATTAGTCTCCGTAGTTGTTTTATTGTTTTTGGGTTTGGGTAGTTTTCTATGGGTTGTGTTTTGTCGGGGTCTATGTGTAGTCCGTGTCTGTCTACTATGTATCCGAGATATTTGACTTGTGCGCATCCGAATTCGCACTTCTCTGGGTTTATTGTTAGTCCCGCGTCTGTAATTCTTTTGAGTATTTGTTCTAGTCTTTGTAAGTGTTCGTCGAATGTTTGTGTTACTATTATTATGTCGTCTAAGTATGCGAATGCATATGGTTCGCATTCTGGGCCTATGAGTCTGTCTAGTAGTCTTTGGAATGTCGCCGGTGCGCCTGTCAGTCCGTATGGCATTCTTTTAAATTGAAATAAGCCCATTCCCGGGACTGTAAAGGCTGTTATATGTTTACTGTCTTCGTCGAGTGGTATTTGGAAGTATGCTTGGCTTAAGTCGATTTTTGATATGTACTGTGCTGTCCGTAGTTTGTCTAATATTGCTGTCATGTATGGTAGTGGGTATGCGTCTTTTTTTGATACTGAGTTTACTTTTCTAAAGTCTAAACAAAAGCGATATGTGTTATTTGGTTTTTTTATCATAACAATTGGGCTCGACCATTCGCTTTCTGATGGTTCTATCACGTCTTCTCTTAGCATTTTGCCTATTTCTGTGTGGATGGCTTCTCTAATTTTTGGTGATACCATATAGTATCTTTGTTTTATGGGTGCGTGTCCTTGTGTGTCTATTTTGTGTTTAATTAGGTGTGTTAGCCCGAGTTGGCCTGGTAGTGTTGAGATTTTCTGCTGTATTGTCGTCTGTAGTTGTGTGTGTTGTGATTGTGTGAGTTCTTGTATTCCTGCGCATATCTGTGGTTCGGTTTCTTTGTCGGTTTGTGTGTCGTCTGTTGTTTGTGCGTTTGTGGGTATGATTTTTTGATTTGTGATTTGTGTGTTCTGTGGGTTGTCTTTTTGGGGAATGTTTTCCGGTGGTGTCTTTGTGCTGGGTAGTGTTGGTGTTAGTGGTTTTTGTTTCATGGTTGTTTTTTTTGTGTTTTCGTGTCTTTCTGTTGTTTTCGGGTTCGTTTGTTGTTTCGTTGCTTCTAATTTTTCTGCTGCTTTTGCTTGTTTTGTGTGTGTTTGTGTTGATTGGTGTCGTGTTTCTCGTGTTTGATGTGTTTGTATGTATTCTTTGAGTGGTGTTGGTAGTTTTTGTGGTCTAGCTTGCATGTGGTAGTGTGTCTGTGGGTCGTCTATCAGCGACCATGTGTTTTTTCCATAATTTATTAGTATTCCAAATCTTATTAAGTCGCTGTTCCCAATGATACCTTGTGAGCCTAAGTTTGGTATTAATCCGAAATTAATTTTCTTTGTTATGTTGTCGAGGCGTATTGGGAGTGTTACTGCTCCTTCTATCGTCACCTGTGTTCCGTTTCCCATTGTAGCTGTTCTGTCGGGTGTGTTGTTTATTTGTGTGTCTGTGTTGTGTAGTATTTGTATTACTTCTGCGCCTAGGTATGAGTGTGTTGCGCCTGTGTCTATTAGTGCGTTAAATTCGTGACCGTGTATTTCGATTCTGATGTGAAACCTACTTTCCGTTCTGTTGTTATCTGTTGTGGGTGCTACTGTCTCGGGTGTGTTTGTGTTGTTTTTGGGGTTGCCCTCCACCCTTGCTGGGTCAACCCTTACTCGTTTCCCTGGTTCTGTGTTTGTGTGCATTGCCATCTGAAGTGTCCGGGTTGGTTGCAGTTAAAGCATCTGCGTGGTGTTGTGCCTGTGTTTGGATTCGTTTGTGTTTGTTGCTGAGTGTAGTGTGGTGAGTTATACGTGATTGCGGGGTATCGAGTCTGTTGCGTGTTTTGGTTTGTTTGGTTTCGTCGTATGTTGTCTGTGAGTGCCGGTGGTATATTTGGTGTTGGGAGTATTGCTGGGCGGGGTTGTGTTTGTGTGTACTTGTATGGGATGTATTGTGTGTGGTGTGTTTGGTGTGTGTAGGTTTCTCGCGGGTGTGTGTAGTTGTTTAATATTGTTTGTCTCGTGTTTTCCCATTCGATATTTGCTTCCCATTCTTTTGCGGCTATTTCCAGTTGGTCGAAGTTCGCGAAATCGTATGGTTTTATGTATGCCTTGTATTCTATTTTCATGTTTCTGTATGCCAGGTCTAATTGTGTTCGTGGGTGGTATGGTGGTTTTAGTTGTGATAGTAGTGTTCTAAATTGTATTAGGAATTGTGTGATTTTTTGTGTTGGTCCTTGTACGTAGTTTTTGATTTTTTGTTCCAGTCTGTCCCTATGTTGTATGTCTTGAAATGCGTGTGTAATGTCTCTTTCGAATTCTTCCAGTGTTCGCCATTTGCCTCTATTTAATCTGTACCAGTTTTTTGCGTCACCTTCGAGTATCGGGCTGAGGTTGTTGATTAATTGTGTATCGTGTATTTCATAACCCGTTTGATAGTCGCGGAGATTTTGTAAGAATTCGTCTATGTCTTCGTCTGTGTTTCCTGAGTATTTTATGTTCCATGTTTGTATTGTTTTCATTGCCATTGCTGGCTGATTCCGGTATGTACTGTTCGGGTTTGGTGTGTGGTTTAGGTGTGTCGTGTTTTGGTTGTTTGTGGGGTGTATTGACTGTGTGCTGTATATGTGTGGGTCTTCGTATTCGTTTCTGTCGCTTGGTAGTGCTCCGAGGTCTATCAGATTTTGTATAAATCGTGTGTTACGAGTGTTGGTGGCTAAAAATGTGTCTGTTCCCGTGAAGTGTCGGTTCGTTTGACTGGTTGTTACCGTGTTAGTTCGCGTGTGTGTAGGTGTTGGGATTGTATTGTATGTTTGTGTGGGATTTGTTGGTTCTGGGCTTTCTTGATGTTGAATTTGTGTACTATGTAAATTGTGTGTATTCTCTATGATAGCTGCATCGATTATATTTATTGCGTTTGGTGAATTTATCGAGCGTCTTCTATTTATTTCCTGCGGTTGGGTCGGCGTTTGTTGATCTCGTGTCGCGCGCGGCTCGCTTTGTGTCGAGTTGTTTTGGTTGCGTTCGAGTATGTGTATGTCCATGTGTTCGCGCGCTAGGACTTGTGGTTCTCTGTGTCCTTGGTCTGCCATTGTGTGTCTCGTGTTTGGTAGTGTGTGTGTTCAACTGCCTTTATTCGAATTTTCGTGACTGTGTAGCTTTGTTTCGTGAGTCTGTGTGTACTTTGTTAGCGTTTATTCCTGTGTTTTGTCTCTTAATTGTTCGTATTTGGGGTAAAAATGTGGGTAATTTACGTTGGGCGCCAATTTGTGACGGGTTTTGAGTCCGCACGAATAATATGGGGGGGGGAGAGAGACAATTAGAGACGGGGCGGATATAATTGGTAAGACTTAGTGTGTGTATTTTTGCACCAGGGGGTCGACTTAACCTAAGAGATACAAAAGGGGTTGTAGACTTGAGCGGTGGCTGATCACGCCTCAGCCCTTAGCGTTATTTAATACTAACTTACGGATACGCGCGCGGGGGGGGGGGAGGAGTGTGGGAGGTGACGGGGAATATGAGGTCGGAAGGGTTGATATGGCGAGGGGAGGGTGGTGTAGAGTGACGGGGAGTGTGTGGTAGACAGGGTTGGTATTGCGAGGGAGGAGCAGATCGGCGGTAGAATGCAGGCTAACCTGGTGTCGTCGGCGTGTGGGTGGGTGTCTCGAGGTGTGGTGGAGTGTAGCTGGGTGTATCGGTGTGTGTGGGTGTGACTCTCTCTCTTTCTTTCTCTCGGTGTAGTTGAGTGTAGCTGGGTGTATCGGTGTGTGGCTGTGACTCTCTCTCTTTCTTTCTCGTTCGCTCTTAGGCTGGGCTGCTCAGGTGTTGCTGCGGTTACTTCCGTGCTCGTACTGCCTCTGGCGCTCGGCTCTGCCGAGCGTCGGGGGGCTTCGGTGATGTTCGGGTCTTTCCCGACGGGACAGGGCTCACCCGTTCGGCTCTTCCCCGCGGGTTTGGGGTTTGTTATGACTTGCACTCTAGGTGCAACGTCACAAACCCATCGCGGTGCTCTTTACGGAATGTCGAAGTGGGCCGGTACGTTTACTTTGAACAAATTATAGTGCACATGGCAGGCTATTTGCGCCTAAATACTGTGTGCACGGAATAATGGAATAGGACCTCGGTTCTATTTTGTTGGTTCTCGGAACGCCGAGGTAATTATTAATGGAGACGGATCAGGGCATTCGTATTGCGACGTTGGAGGTTAGATTCTTGGATCGTCGCACGACGGACAGGAGCGAAAGCATTTGACAAAAATGATTTCTCCAATCAGAAACGAAACTTGGAGGTCCGAAGTCGATCAGATACCGCCCTAGTTCGGACGATAAACGATGCCACCTGGCGATCCGCCGGAGTTACTCGAATGACTCGGCGGGCAGCTATCGGGAAACCGAAGCTTTCGGGTTCCGAGAAAAGTATGGTTGCAAAGCTGAAACCTAAAGGAATTGACGGAAGGTCATCGCCAGGAGTGGGGCCTGCGGCTCGATTAGACTCATTACAGGAAACCTCACCAGGCCCGGACACCATAAGAATTGACAGATTGGGAGCTCTTTCTTGATTCGGTGGGTGGTGGTGCATGACCGTTCTTAGTTGGTGAAGCGATTTGTCTGGTTTATTCCGATAACGAACGAGACTCTAGCCTGATAAATAGGCGTATTTTCCCGTATTTTGAAGGCCCCCGGCCTCGGTCGGGCGGTTTTTACTACCGGCGTACAAATGAATCTTCTCAGAGGAACAGCCGGCTTCTAGCCGCACGAGATTGAGCAATCACAGGTCTGTGATGCCCACAGATGTTCTGGGCTGCACGTGCGCTACACTGAAGGAATCAGCGTGTCTTCCCTGGCCGAAAGGCCCGGGTTACCCGCTGAACCTTCTCCGTGCTAGGGATTGGGGCCTGCAATTATTGTTCATGAACGAGGAATTTCCAATAAGCGCGAGTCATGAGCTCGCGTTGATTACGTTCCTGCACTTTGTTTACACTGCTCGTCGCCACTACCGATTGAATGATTTGGTGAGGTCTTCGGACTGGTACGCGGCAATGTCTCGGCACTGCCGATGTTGCCAAGAAGATGACCAAACTTGATCATTTGAAGGAAGTGAGAGTCTTAACAAGGTTTCCGTAGGTGAACCTGCAAAAGGATCATAAGGTTTCGTCCAGCCGAAGCAGCGACTCGTAAGCGCGCGGGGCAGTTTTGCCGCGAGAGTGGCGTGTACGCCCACGTGTCACGAACCAAATTTCACAAAACTTTGAACGACGTAACGATCGGGCCGGTTGCCGCGGCGCGCAACACATTCGTCGTGACAACGAACGCGGTGCTGAAGCCAGATCTGATGGGTCCGGCGTTCGCCGCGGTCGCGACGAGCGCCGACGCCGGCTATAACCGCTGGACGACAGACTCGCGCCAAGGCGTCGACTCGTCGCTCCTCGTCCAGCGCGGAGCAGCGGCGGGTCGTCTGCGCCTCCGGCCGACTCGGTGCCGAGAGGGGACCGATCCGCGGTCCGCCTCGACTCGTTCGACCCGGTCAGGTCGTACGAGAGACATCCGAAGCCGGTCTCAGCGCTTCATCGCGGGCAGCCTATTCGTGCCCGGGTGTCCTCGGTGCAACGCCGTTACACCCCGGACGCAGGCAGCGAACGCGGTGGGCTTCGGAGAGAATTTTCGCCTGTACGAGGAAGCTCGCGGAAGCGTTGAGGGCAGCAATGACCGGGACCCGCTGACGCGGCCCACTGCCGTCCGCCGTGAATCCTTTGCATTGCGAGCCGATCGTGTCCGGGCCGGTTCATTCCAGCAGACGACCCGTGAACTTGAGGTGACGTCGGCTCTTGAACTATCGCAAAAACGAAATCTGACGCGCGCCGCGCGTTCTTCTCCGCGCGCACCCACGCAACGGCTGACGCACGCGGCGCCGCGCTCACGACCACAGAAAGTCGGTAACAACCGTAATTTTAGCATTTTTAATCAAAAATTCACATAAATGATTACCCTGAACGGTGGATCACTTGACTTGTGGGTCGATAAAGAACGCAGCTAATCGCGCGTCAACTTGTGATCTGCAGGACACATGAACATCGACCTTTCGAACGCACATCGCGGTCCACGGATACAATTACCGAACCACGCCTGACTGAGAGTTGTTTAACAACAACAGACTGCTCCGTCGGCAACGGTGCTGCGGAAACCCCCCTGGGGGAACAGCGCACCGTGCCTCTGCGAGCGAATGACTGGGCGTTAGCAGCCCGTGTCGCGCGCCGGTCGCGCGTCGCCGCAGATCGCGGGGTCGAGCTGTTGCTGCTGTTCGTTACGTTCTGGTGCTAGCGATAGTAGAGAAAACGAACGAATTCGGCACGGCAACACACAGACCGCGCGGTCGGTTTGCCGCTCATGTGAAGAAGTTCCGTCCACGTTTCGCCGCGGACGAACGACCGTCGCCGACGACGGACTCGCAACCTTACGACGACCTCAGAGCAGGCGAGACTACCCGCTCAATTCGGGCATATTACTTAGCGAAGGAGAAAAAACTAACTAGGATTTCCTTAGTTACGGCGAGCAAACAGGAAACAGCCCAGCACTGAATCCCGCGGTTCTGCCGCCGGAGAATGTAGTGTTTGGGAGGATTCACTCATCCCGGGGCGTCGGCCCGCGTCCAAGTCCATCTGGAATGGGGCAACTTACCTGCAGAGGGTGCCAGGCCCGTAGTGACCGGGACGCGCCACGGGAGGATCTCTCCTCAGAGTCGAGTTGCTTGAGAGTGCAGCTCTAAGTGGGTGGTAAACTCCATCTAAGGCTGAATATGACCACGAGACCGATGGCGAACAAGTACCGTAAGAGGAAGTTCAAGAGAACTTTCAAGAGAGAGTTCAGGAGTGCGTGAAACCGTTCAGGGGTAAACCTGAGAAACCCGAAAGATCGAACGGGGGGATTCATTGTCAGCGACGCAGGCATCGCCGCGGCTCGTGATGTCGGGACCTCGCGTCCACGGCACTCGGTCGCGGTGCAATGTCCGGAGGCGCCGGCGTGCACTTCTCCCCCAGTAGGACGTCGTGACCCGTTGGGTGTCGGTCTGAGGCCCGGTCGGCTGCCTGTCTCGGCGTTCTCGTCGGGGCAGGGCCCCGATTGCCCGTTCAGCTGCCCGGCGGTACCTGCGCGGTATAGAGTCGCATTGAACTGCGTCGGGCCCGCCGCAAGCGCGGTCAGCGATTCCCGGTGGTCGGACCTTGCGTCATCCCCGGGCCTGGCCAGCTGTTGGCTGGCGGTGTCCTCCGGCCAACTCATGCGAATTATCAAATACCGGTCAGCGACGCTATTGCTTTGGGTACTTTCAGGACCCTTCTTGAAACACGGACCAAGGAGTCTAACATATGCGCGAGTCATTGGGACGAGCAAATCTGAAGGCGAAATGAAAGTGAAGGTCAGCCCAGCGCTGACCGAGGGAGGATGGGCCGTGTCACGATGCGGCCCCGCACTCACGGGGCGTCCCGTTTTCACTGCGAGAAGAGGCGCACCCAGAGCGTACACGTTGGGACCCAAAAGATGGTGAACTATGCCTGGTCAGGACGAAGTCAGGGAAATTCCTGATGGAGGTTCGTAGCGATTCTGACGTGCAAATCGATCGTCGGAACTGGGTATAGGGGCGAAGGACTAATCGAACCATTTAGTAGCTGGTTCGTTTCGAAGTTTTCCTCAGGATAGCTGGCACTCGCGTACAAAACGTACACGAGTCTTATCCGGTGAAGCGAATGATTGGAAGCCTCGGGGCCGAAACGACCTCACCCTATTCTCAAACCTCAGATGGAGGAGATCTCTGGCTTGCTTGAACTATGAAGCCACGAGATCTCGGATCAGAGTGCCAAGTGAGCCACTTTTGGTGAGCAGAACTGGCGCTGTGGGATGCACCAAACGCCGAGTTGAGGCGCCAAAGTCGACTCTTGTGGGATATCGTGAAAGGCATTGGTTGCTCAAGGGGTATGGCCACTGTAAATTTTTTGAAAAATCGATTCTTTTTTATTGGCTTAAAATAGTTTTAACCCTCTAGAATAAGGAAAAAAAGGTCACGTGCCAGAAAAATTTTTTTCATACCCCCAAATCATCTTCAAGCGGAAAAACTGTCCTAGATATCGCGACGGATTTCGCTGTTTGCACATTCAATGGCAGCCTTACCAACGTCTCGCAAATATTCAAGATGTTGGAGGTGGAAATTGGTGTACAGTTATATAATTTTCGCATCGAAGCCGACGCCAAACGTATTACGCACGCGGAGACATCTCTGGGCGACGCGGCAAAAAGTGCGCGCGCGCTCCACAAATCCACCAGGAAAGACGAAGAAGACGAAAATTTGGCCATTGAAGGACAAGTGTATGGTGCTGGGATTGCAGACTAACGGTAAAATTTTTTTACACCTTTTTTTTTATCTTTTCCAATAAAAAACTATTCGCAAAACTTTAAACGCTTTTTTCTCGAAACACGGTTTTTTAAAATGGCACGCAGCATCACTCGAACAATTTTCATTTTTTTTACTTGAAATTGTGAACAGATGTGAGCATTAACATTATCTTGAGAATGTGGATCGGGATTTTCAATAACTTTATTAATTGATTTTTTATTAACAAAAAACTAGCCGTTTTTTCGTCAAAAATCAATTTTCTTTTTCAAACGCGCCCAAATCCACAAAAATTGATAATTTTTAAAATCCGATCGACATTCTTTAGCTCTAACAAGTCGGGCCCTCGCAAGAGAGTTCGTCGGGGTAACCCAAAAAGACCTGGAGACGCCGTCGGGAGATCCGGAAAGAGTTTTCTTTTCTGTATAAGCGTTTGAGTTCCCTGGAATCCTCTAGCAGGGAGATAGGGTTTGGAACGCGAAGAGCACTGCAGTTGCGGCGGTGTCCGGATCTTTCCCTCGGACCTTGAAAATCCAGGAGAGGGCCAGGTGGAGGTCTCGCGCCGGTTCGTACCCATATCCGCAGCAGGTCTCCAAGGTGTAGAGCCTCTAGTCGATAGACTAATGTAGGTAAAGAAAGTCGGCAAATTGGATCCGTAACTTCGGAATAAGGATTGGCTCTGAGGATCGGGGCGTGTCGGGCTTGGTCGGGAATCGGGTTTGGCCGACGTGCCGGGCCTGGGCGAGGCGATGGTAATAACCGGATCCAAGTTCGGTCCCGTGCCTTGGCCTCCCGCGGATCTTCCTTGCCGCGAGGCTTCGGCGGCGGTTCGCTGTTGCCGTCGTCCTCTTCGGCCGCCATTCAACGGTCAACTCAGAACTGGCACGGACTGGGGGAATCCGACTGCCCAATTAAAATAAGGCATTGCGATGGCTCTAGCGGGTGTTGACGCAATTTGATTTCTGCCCAGTGCTCTAAATGTCAATGGGAAGAAATTCAACCAAGCGCGGGTAAACGGCGGGAGTAACTATGACTCTCTTAAGTGGGTTGTGGCTGGGTGTCGGAGCGGTGGTAGAGTGTTCGCGACGTCCTAGCTGCAACACACATGTGCCAACCGTCACCTCCTTGTGGTGAGAGTCGGGCAATGGGTGCGGGTAGTTACAACCCCATCTAGCTAACGACGGCTGGCTGTCGGCCGCCCAAAGACGGCTCCCCTAGGAGTATCGTCACGTGCCCACCGACCGGCCACTGGCGGGCGGCCGATGAACGACGGGGGCTCAAGGTTGTGGGTGGTGAGGGGGGGGGGGGGGTTTGCTGGCCCCTCCCACTAACCTTCAGCAGGCTCGTCACAAAAACAAAATAGAAGCAGAACCCGCCAAGTGCCTCAGCCCGGCGGGCCTGCTGAAACAAGCACCCAGGTGGAGTTAGCTGATCCCCTGGAGGTGGATGTGTGGGTCGCGGACGACCTTACGCCGGTCCCTGAAAACGAACCGCACCCTATCGACCCTGAACTAGCACCCGAGCGGTATGCCTGCGGAGACTGCGGGCAGGACTTCGCTACGAAGCGAGGGCTCGGAGTCCACCGCAGGATACGGCACCCTTTGGATGCAAATGCGGCCATCGAACTGCCCGGCGTTAAGCTCAGGTGAAGGGATGAGGAGCTGCGTATGATGGCACGCGAGGAGGCTCAGGCCACCGAGCGGAAGTAAGGTTCATGAACCTACACCTCCTCGCTCTGGTCCCCGGTAAGACCCAGGAGGCGATCAAAGGGGTCCGGCGCCGGCCGGACTACCGGAGAATGGTTGAGGCAGCCCAACAACACCTTGAGGCTGCCCACACGCCCCCTGGGACCCCTGCCAGACTACCGGGACGACGGAGCCGCGCCTTGCCATCACCGCGTGAACACTCTCCCTCCGCTGATCCAGCAAGGGTATCACCACCCACCCCAGCGGCACCTGCTCCCGTTACAACCTGGAAGCAGGACCTTGCCGGAGCTATACGTCGTTTGTTCGTGATAGCCCGACAAGAGGAGCATCATCGTGCCAACGAGTTGGCCGACATCGCTGATGATGCTCTGACAGGGGGAAATACAGACGTCGCCATGTTTAAATGGTTGGGCGGAGTATTTTCCTCTGCAGCCGCTGCTGCTGGACAGAGGCGCCGGGATTTCGCCGCAAGCCTAATCCGCCAGAGGTGTGTAAAGCCGCCGTATGGGAGGACACTGCGTCGCCGTGAATATGCCAGAGTTCGGAACGGGTCGAAAAACCACCGACGTCACGTGGCTCGTGAGATCCTGGAAGGAGGCCTTAGTTTGATCAACCATGCTTTGGATGAGTCGGTCACGCACTGGGGTCCACTTTTCGGGCACCCATCAGGGGAATACCCAGTCCCTTCCAGAATCCCGCCCGAGAAACCCGAGCTACGTTACACGTGGGACCCAATCTCCACTCAGGAGATTGATGACATCAAGGTCCCCGTATTGTCATTACTCGGTCCAGACATGGTCACGGCGAGCCAGTGGCGCGCGGTATCACCATCTACCCGCGCGCTCCTCGATAGCGTCGTCATGCTTAGGGACGGGTTCCAGAGACAACTTCTTCAGAGCCGGACTATCTCCATATCGAAGCAAAAGGTACCGGAAAATCTTGGAGACCACCGACCAATTTCGATAGGCTCGGTAGTGGTTCGCCAACTTCACCGCATCCTTGCTATCCGCCTTCGAGCCGCTGAACTTATTGACGATCGCCAGCGTGCCTTCATTGCGGCCGATAGAACAGCTGAAAATACGGCCGTCCTCGACGCGATCTTATCGACGGCCCGCACGCTGCGTCGCGAGCTGCACGTGGCTACCCTCGATGTCCCTAAGGCATTAGACACGGTGAGCCACGGGGCGCTCGCAACGATCATCGGACAGCTTGGCCTTCCCACCGGCTTGGTGTCCTATGTGGCCGAGCTGTACAAAGTCGCTACCACCAGGCTGGCGGTGGATAGAAGGATGTCCCCTCCTATAGCCGTCTGGCGCGAAGTTCGCCAAGGAGACCCCCTCTCGCCAATCCTCTTCAACTTGGTCGCAAATCAAATCCTTGCGGTCATGCCCTCTGAAGTTGGGTTCATCCTCGAAGTCGAGCAGGTTGCCTGTCTCGCGTTTGCGCATGACCTGACCCTAACAACATCCTCCAAATGAAGAATGCAGAGGGCACACGCTAAGGTTGAAGAGACGGCAGCTATCATGGGGCTGATGCTAAGCCTATCCAAGTGCACCGCTTTATCTTTGGTGACCGCCGGTAAGGTGAAGAAGGTCAAAACCGTAGTCGAACCGTTGTTCCGACTGCGGGATGACCCTTTGACCCAAGCTATTCTGGCCCGTGACTTCGCGCAGTTACACCACGTCCGCGTCAACTGCCTCCCCACCCTTGTGCGGACCTCACGTGCGCAGCGACGCACCAGCCGGCGTACCACCTGCCGTGCTGGATGCGACTCTACGGAGACCGCTGCCCACGTCATACAACAATGTTGGAGTTTGTTTGTGTGACGCTAGCTGTCGGCCTTAGGGATAAGGGCTGGAACATCCAGAGGGAAATGGTGTTCGAGACCTCCGAGGGAAACCGAAAGCCCGACATTATAGCGTGTGAGGAGAGGCACGGGGCAATCATCGATGCCCAGGTCGGCTCAGGCGTGACCCCGCTAACGTCTAATCACGTCAGAAAGCGGGGTTACTACGCCGACAACCGGGACCTGCTGGAGGGCGTAGTTGCGCACCTAGAGGTTCCGGTCGCGAACATCGAGACGACCCCGTGCAGCCTCACATGGAGGGGGGTACGGTGCGAGCAATCGCAACAAAGCATCCGCTCGCTCGGGCTATCGGACAGGCTCCTCGGAGGTATCACGACTCGGTTGCTGCAAGGGTCACATACCGACTGGGTGCGGTTCAACCAGGTGACTGGTTTCAGATGTCGTCCACATCGTCCTCAGCCCCGACAGGGCATCGGCTAGCTCCTGTCGCTGAGGTGGGGGCCCGCGGTCCCCAGTGTATCAAGTGTTCGTGTTGTCCACGTTTTTGTCTTGTCCACGTCTGACATTTAACCGCCAATATATTATCAAAATCGCCAAATGCCTCGTCATCTAGTAAGTGACGCGCATGAATGGATTAACGAGATTCCCACTGTCCCTTTCTACTTTCATCAGGGAGTCTGGACTTTCATAAGTCTAGGCACGGGTGTGGCGAGTCCGGTGTGTCCTGAGCTGGGGGTGGTAAATGCTGCTACTCTCTTAAATATCGGAATACCTGTGTATGTTCAGAACCACAATGCGTAGTGGCGCCGTAGGTATGCTCAGGTACTGGGGGCTTGGCTTCGCCACCTGGACGAGAGAGGTGGTCCTCACTAATAACTACTTGTCTCCTGACGGGTGGCGTGCCAATATGGGATGGAAGGGGCAGCAAAATCTGCCCCATGATTGCACCAAAACCTCCAACTACCTGGCAAACTTGGTTGTATCAAGCCTTACTCAGGTAAGTGCGCTTTGCCCGGGCGGACCGTTAATTCATTACAAGATAAGCAAATCTGGATTAAGAGGGTTACGAAACTCTCAGTAATACCAGGGGAGTAACGCCTACGGGAACTCACCCCCTGTGAGCTGACATTAGTAGGACGACCCCTCGAGGGTCTGGACGTAAGAAAATGATGATAAGATCTCCCATCAATGAAAATAATAATAAAAATGATAAGCAGAATAAAACCGCGAAGCAGAAAGAGCAAGAGCTTGAAGAGCCTACCGATTTGATGGCAATCGATGTAGAGCCGGCTGCAGATTCTGAACAACAGCTACTCGCCGTAACGGCATTTAATGAAATGGAAGCTGCCATGATCGAGAATACCAGGAACAAGCCGAATCTTAGGCAAACTGAGCATACTAACAGTGTTTCAAGCACTACTAGCACAAGAAGTGTAAAGAGAAAAAGAATTCAGGAAGAAAAGGGTGAACAGGAAGAGATGGAATGTAAGGAATTTTTCGAAATAGAGAAAGAGATTGCAGCCATGAAAAAAGTTTTCATTTTACGGAACAATCACAAACCGCACAGTGAGTTGCTAAATGAAATGCCCATGCAACTAGAAAAAGTGAGACAATTGGTATTAAATATGGCAGTAGAAAATGCTAACTTAAGGGGCCAATTAAAACAGAAGTAAAGTCACAGCACAGTATTGAGCAATCCTTGTGTCGCAAAAACCAGCCTCCCAGCAGTCAAGGTAAATAACAAGAAAGTAGTGCCAAAGAAAACATGGAGTGCAATAGTAAAATCAATTGACCACGACAAAAAGCTCACAAGCGACGAGGTTAAAGCCCGCACAGTGCAAAAGTTAAACGCCGTACAGATGAACATCCATATTGACTTTATCAGAAAAGTAAGAGATGGAATAGTTATAGAGTGCAAAGAGAAGGAGGATCTGGATTTAGTAATGAAGAATGCAGATCTTGCAGAGGCCAAGTTACAGGTCACAGAGCCAAAAGAGAGAAGACCAAGACTGATTATATTTGACGTTCCAAAGAAAATGACTGAAAAAGAAGTTAAAGTAGCGCTAAGAGTGCAGAACAAGTTAGTGCAGGATATTGTCGGCGAAGGAAAGTTATCGAAACTAATGGATCTTCGTTTCAAGACAGGGCCAAAAGACAGCGATGTTGTGAATTGGGTCGCTGAAGTAGCGCCAAAAATGAGGAATGCAATGGTCGAAGAAGGGAAATTGTACATAGGTTACAGGAGGTGTAACGTAAAGGATTTCATCGCCATAAGCAAATGTTACAAATGTCAAGGATACGGTCAGATTTCGAAATCATGTACAGATGAAGATGAAACATGCTCACACTGTGCGGAAAAAGGACACGTGTTTAAGTATTGCCCTGGTAAAACGCAAAAGTCGAAGTGCGCCGCATGTAAAAGAATGGGAATGCCTGCCGAGCACAATCGAGATAACGAATGTCCAGCATATAGAATAGCTCTAGAAAGGCAGCAGAGAAATATTAATTTCTACGGAAATGGATAATAATAGTATCACGACGTTCCTGCAGGCCAATATGGCCAGAAGCCGGGTAGATACTGACGAGCTTCTTCCAATAGCATTAGATATGAATGTTGACATACTCTGAATTCAAGAACCATGTGTATATGAGTCCTATGTAGCTAGTCTAAAGAAGTACAC